>NC_135879.1:0-170000 GCF_964194155.1 Cetorhinus maximus
GTTTATTACTAATCAACACAAACCAACCGAAACACAACCTTCCCCAGCATTAAACAGCCCAGGGCTCGTCCCAGGAGCTTTAATAAAACCAACCAGCCAATTACACCGGGAGATATTACACAGGGAGATATTACACAGGGAGATATTACACAGGGGGATATTACACAGGGGGATATTACACCGGGGGCTCTTACACCGGGAGATATTACACCGGGGGCTCTTACACCGGGGGATACTACACCGGGGGATACTACACAGGGGGATATTACACCGGGGGATATTACACAGGGAGATATTACACCGGGGGATATTACACAGGGGGATATTACACAGGGAGATATTACACCGGGGGATATTACACAGGGGGATATTACACAGGGAGATATTACACAGGGGGATATTACACAGGGAGATATTACACCGGGGGATATTACACAGGGGGATATTACACAGGGGGATATTACACAGGGGGATATTACACCGGGGGATATTACACCGGGGGATATTACACAGGGGGATATTACACAGGGGGATATTACACCGGGGGATATTACACCGGGGGATATTACACCGGGAGATATTACATCGGGGGATACTACACAGGGGGCTCTTACACCGGGGGATATTACACCGGGAGATATTACACCGGGGGATACTACACCGGGGGATATTACACCGGGGGATATTACACCGGGGGATATTACACAGGGGGATATTACACCGGGGGATATTACACCGGGGGATATTACACCGGGGGATATTACACCGGGGGATACTACACAGGGGGATATTACACCGGGAGATATTACACCGGGAGATATTACACAGGGAGATATTACACCGGGGGATACTACACCGGGGGATACTACACCGGGGGATATTACACCGGGGGATATTACACCGGGGGATATTACACCGGGAGATATTACACCGGGGGATATTACACCGGGAGATATTACACCGGGGGATATTACAGAGGGAGATATTACACCGGGAGATATCACACAGGGAGATATTACACCGGGAGATATTACACCGGGGGCTCTTACACCGGGGGATACTACACAGGGGGATACTACACCGGGGGATATTACACCGGGAGATACTACACCGGGAGATATTACACAGGGGGATATTACACAGGGGGATATTACACCGGGAGATATTACACCGGGGGATATTACACAGGGAGATATTACACCGGGGGATATTACACAGGGAGATATTACACCGGGAGATATTACACCGGGGGATATTACACCGGGAGATATTACACCGGGGGATATTACACCGGGAGATGTTACACCAAGTGCCCCAAATCCTTGTGGAGGAGGAACAGAAGGTGGATTTGGGGAAGGATTTGCAGAGTTTAGTGTCCAGGCTGAAAGCACAGCCAATGGTGCAGCGATTCAACTGGGAGATGCACAAGAGGCCGGAATTAGTGATGGGAAATAAACTTACTGGGACCCCACGTTCACCCAAAGACATTTCCCCCTCACCCCTCACCCCGGCCCCCTCACCCTGGCCCAGACCCGGCTCCCTCACCCCGGCCCCAGACCCGGGCCCCTCACCCCGGCCCCAGACCCGGGCCCCTCACCCCGGCCCCAGACCCGGGCCCCTCACCCCGGCCCCAGACCCGGGCCCCTCACCCCGGTCACATTATAATTTGCTGCACCGGATTTACTTCTCTTCTGTAACCAGTCTGCTCTCAGACCTGTGCACCAAGTTGGGGGATTGGGCAGGGGGTGATATAGGAGTTTAGATATGAAAGAGTATGTTTTTGGGACATCCTGTGATCATGAAAGACATAATAGAAATGTAAGCCTCACTTTTCTTTCATACTTGTGATTGTTGATGCTTGATTTGGTCAGGATGTTTCAATTTAGTCGTTTGGTAGTACAGAACTTGAGTATTGCTGATAAAAGACATTTTGTCAAAGCTTTTTGCCTTTCACTCATCAGAATAATCGCAAGAATACCAATGTCAGGGATAGCAACAACATGCAGTATATGTATATACCGCCACTTGACCTATTGTGTCTGCACTAGTCAAAAATGAGCCACCCAGCTTAATCCCACTTTCCAGCATTTGGTCCCTAGTCCTGCAGGTTACAGCACTTGAGGTGCAAATCCAGACACCTTTTTAATGAGTTGAGGGTTTCTGCCTCTACTACCCTTTCAGACAGTGAGTTCCAGACCTCCACAACCCTCTGGGTGAAAAACTTTTCCTCATCTTCCCTCTGATCTTTCTACTAAACACTTCAAATGCATGCCCCCTAGTTACTGACGTCTCTGCTAAGGTAAATAGGCCCTTCTGATAAATTCTATCCAGGCGGCTCACAATTTTGTACATCTCAATCAAATCTCCCCTCAGCCTCCCTTGTTTCCAACGAAAATAACCCCAGCCTATCCAATCTTTCCTCATAGCTGCATTTTTCCAGTCCTGGCAACATCCTTGTAAATTTCCTTTGTGCGCTCTCTAATGCAATTGCATCCTTTCTGTAATAACGTGACCAGAACTGCGCACAGTTGAGGCCTAACTAATGTTTTATACAGTTCCAGCATAACTTTCCTGCTCTTATAGTCTATACCTCAGCTAATAAAGGCAAGGGTTCTATATGCCGCCTTAACCACCTTATAGACCTGTCCTGCTACCTTCAGGAATCTGTGGACATTCGTAGAAACTAGGAGCAGGAGTGGACCATTCGGCTCTTTGAGCCTGCTCCATCATTCAATATGATCATGGACGATCCTCTATCTCAACACCATATTCCTGCTTTTTCTCTATACCCCTTGATACCCCGAATATCCAAAAATTTATTAATTTCTTTCTTGAATATACTCAGTGACCCGACCTCTACGGCCTCTGTGGTAGAGAATTCCACAGGTTGACCATCCTCTGAGTGAAGAAATCTTTCCTTATCTCAGTCCTAAATGGCCTGCCCCATGTCCTGAGACTGTGACCCCTGGTTCTAGACTCCCCAACCAGGGGAAACATCCTCCCTGCATCCAGTCTGTCTGGCTCTGTTAGAATTTTATACGTTTCAATCAGATCCCCTCTCATTCTCCTAAACTCCAGTAAATACAGGCCCAGTCGAACCCATCTCTCCTCATATGACAGTCCTGCCTGGTATCAGCCTAGTGAACCTTCACTGCACTCCCTCTATGGCAAGTATATCCTTTCTTAGGTAGGGAGACCAAAACTGCACACAATACTCCAGCTGTGGTCTCACCAAGACCCTGTAAAACTGCAGTAAGACATCCCTACTTCTGAACACAAATCCTCTCGCAATGAAGGCCAACATCCCATTTGCCTTCCTAATTGCTTGCTGCACCTGCCTGTTTACTTTCATTGACTGGTGTACAAAGACACCCAGATCCCTTTGTACATCCACATTTCCCAATATATCACCATTTAAATAATACTCTGCCTTTCTGTTTTTCACACTGAAGCGTATAACTTCACATTTATCCACGTTATACTGCATCTGCCATGTGTTTGCCCACACACACAACTTGTCTAAATTGTCCTGAAGCCTCCTCACATCCTCCTCACAGCCCCGCCTAGTTTTGTGTCATCAGCAAACTTGGAAATATTGCATTCGGTTTCCTCATCCAAGTCATTTATATATATCGTGAATAGCTGGGGCCCAAGCACTGATCCCTGTGGTACACCACTAGTCACCGCCTGCCACCAGGAAAAAGACCCATTTATTCCCACTCTCTGTTTCCGATCTGTCAATTCTCAATCCATGCCAGTATATTATCCCCAATCCCATGTGCTTTAATTATACCCACTAGCCTCTTATGTGGGACCTTATCAAAAGCCTTCTTGAAATCCAAATGCACCACATCCACAGGTTCTCCCTTATCTATTCTACTAGTTACATCCTCAAAAAACTCCAGTAGATTAGCTAAGCATGATTTCCCTTTCATAAACCCATGCTGACTTTGTCTAATCCCGTTAATGCTTTCCAAGTGTTCTGTTACCGCGTCTTTTATAATAGACTCTAGCATTTTCCCCATTACTGATGTTAGACTGACTGGTCTGTAATTCTCTGTTTTTTCTCTCTCCTTTTTTAAATAATGGGGTTACATTTGCCACCCTCCAATCTGTAGGAACTGCTCCAGAGTCTATAGAATTTTGGAAGATGAGCACTAATGCATCCAATATTTCCAGGGCCACTTCCTTTAGTGCTCTGGGATGTAGATTATCAGGCCCTGGGGAATTTTTCAGCCTTTAACCCCATTAATTTCTCCAGCACCATTTTTTAAATAATACTGAATTTCTTCAATTCCTCCCTCTCACTAGATCCTTGGTTCCCTCACATTTCTGGGAAATTATTTGTGTCCTCTTTTGTGAAGACAGAACCAAAATGTGTGCTCAATTCTTCTGCCATTTCTTTGTTCCCCATTATAATTTCCCCTGTTTCTGACTGTAAGGGACCTACGCTGGTCTTTGCTAATGTTTTTCTCTTCACATATTTATAGAAGCTTATACAGTCAGTTTTTATGTTCCCTGCAAGTTTATTCTCATACTCCATTTTCCCCTTCTTGATCAATCTTTTTCACAGAATCACAGAGTGCAGAAGAGGCCCTTCGGCCCATCGAGTCTGCACTGACACTTGAAAAACACCTGACCTACCTACCTAACCCCATTTACCAGCACTTGGCCCATAGCCTTGAATGTTATGACATGCCAAGTGCTCATCCAGGTACTTTTTAAAGGATGTGAGGCAACCCGCCTCCACCACCCTCCCAGGCAGTGCATTCCAGACCGTCACCACCTTCTGGGTAAAAAAGTTTTTCCTCACATCCCCCCCGAAACCTCTTGCCCCTCACCTTGAACTTACATCCCCTCGTGACTGACCCTTCAACTAAGGGGAACAGCTGCTCCCTATCCACCCTGTCCATGCCCCTCATAATCTTGTACACCTCGATCAGGTCGTCCCTCAGTTGTCTTTGCTCTAACGAAAACAACCCAAGTCTATCCAACCTCTCTTCATAACTTAAATGTTTCATCCCAGGCAACATCCTGGTGAATCTCCTCTGCACCCCCTCCAGTGCAATCACATCCTTCCTATAATGTGGCGACCAGAACTGCACACAGTACTCCAGCTGTGGCCTCACCAAGGTTCTATGCAACTCCAACATGACCTCCCTACTTTTGAATTCTATGCCTCGATTGATAAAGGCAAGTGTCCCATATGCCTTTTTCACCACCCCACTAACATGCCCCTCCGCCTTCAGAGGTCTATGGATACGCACGCCAAGGTCCCTTTGTTCCTCAGAACTTCCTAGTGCCATGCCGTTCATTGAATACTTCCTTGTCAAATTACTTCTTCCAAAGTGTATCACCTCACACTTCTCAGGGTTAAATTCCATCTGCCACTTATCTGCCCATTTGACCATCCCGTCTATATCTCCCTGTAGCCCAAGACACTCAACCTCACTGTTAACCACCCGGCCAATCCTTGTGCCATCTGCAAACTTACTAATCCTACCCCCCACATAGTCATCTATGTCGTTTATACAAATGACGAATAATAGGGGACCGAGCACAGATCCCTGTGGTACGCCACTGGACACTGACTTCCAGTCACTAAAGCATCCTTCTGTCATCACCCTCTGTCTCCTACAACTAAGCTAATTTTGAATCCACCTTATCAAATTACCCTGCACCCCGTGTGCATTTGCCTTCTTTATAAGTCTCCCATGTGGGACCTTGTCAAAGGCTTTGCTGTATAAACTACATCAAGTGCACTACCCTCATCTACACACCTGGTCACCTCCTCAAAAAATTCAATCAAATTTGTTAGGCATGATCTCCCTCTGACAAAGCCATGCTGACTATCCCTGATCAAACCTTGCCTGTTCACGTGGAGATAGATTCTCTCCTTCAGAAATTTCCCCAGTAGTTTCCCTACCACTGACGTGAGACTCACTGGCCTGTATTTCCCTGGCTTATCTCAACAACCCTTCTTAAATAGCGAAACCACACTAGCTGTTCTCCAGTCCTCTGGCACCTCCCCGTGGCCAGAGAGGAATTAAAAATTTGGGTCAGAGTCCCTGCAATCTCCTCCCTTGCCTCCCTCAGCAGTCTGGGACACAAATCATCCGGACCTGGAGATTTGTCCACTTTTAAGCCTGCCAACACTTCCAATACCTTGTCACTCCCTATATCAATTTGCTTAAGAACCTCGCAGTCTCTCTCCCCGAGTTTGATACCTTCATCCTCATTCTCTTGGGTGAAGACGGACGTGAAGTATTCATTCAACACTCTAGTGATGTCCTCTGGCTCCACCCATAGATTGCCCCCTTGGTCCCTAATGGGCCCTACTCTTTCCCTGGTTATCCTCTTCCCATTGATATACTTATAGAATATCTTGGGATTTTCCCTACTTTTACCAGCCAGAGCTTTCTCATATCCCCTCTTTGCTCTCCTAACTGCATTCTTTACCTCCACCCTGCAGTTTCTGTACTCCACTAATACCTCCGCTGATTTGCTCCCCTTGTACCTGCTAAAAGCCTCTCTTTTACTTCTCATTGTATCCTGAAAACTCTGGTCATACATGGTTCTCTGAGCTTGTTACTCCTTCCTATCACCCCAGAGGGAACATGCTGAGTCTGTACCCTCCCCATTTCCTTTTTGAATGCCCCCCACTGCTTTTCTGTAGATTTCCCCACAAGTAACTGTTCCCAGTCTACTTTGGCTAGATCTTGCCTTATTTTACTAAAATCCGCTCTCCCCAATCCAATCCAATCCAATCCAATTTTTGTCCACTTTTGCTGAATTCTAAACTGCTCCCAATCCTCAGACTTGCTGCTTTTTCTGGCAATTTCACATGTCTCTTCTTTGGATCTAATACTATCCCTAATTTCTTTTGTAATCCATGGTTGAGCCACCTTTCCTGTTTTATTTTTGTGCCAGACAGGAATGAATAATTGTTGTAATTCATGCATACGTTCCTTAAATATTAGTGATTGCCTATCCACTGTCAACCCTTTTAGTAAGGTTCCCCAATCCATCATTGCCAACTCGTGCCTCATATCCTCATAGTTCCCTTTATTTAGATTCAGGACCCTAGGTTCAGATTCAACTTCTTCACTCTCCATCCTAATGAACAATTTTATTATTTTATGGTCGCTCTTCCCCAAGGGACCCAGCACAACAAGATTGTTAATTAATCCTTTCTCATCGCACAATACCCAGTCTAGGATAGCCTGCTCTCTAGTTGGTTCTTAAATGTATTGGTCTAAAAAACCATGACGTACACACTCCAGGAAATCCTCCTCCACAGTATTATTGCTAGTTTGGTTTGTCCAATCTATATGTAGATTTAAGTCACCCATGATTACAGTTGTACCCTTATTGCATGCATCTCTAATTTCCTGCTTAAAGCCTTCCCTTACATCTCCATTACTGTTTGGGGGCCTATAGACAACCCCCACCAACGTTTTCTGCCCCTTGGGGTTTCTTATCTCCACCCAAACAGATTCCACATCATGATTTTCCAAGCCAAAATCCTTCCTCACTATTGCATTGATTTCCTCCTTTACTAACAGTGCTACCCCACCTCCTTTCCCTATTTGTCTGTCCTTCCTAAATATTGAATATCCCTGGGTGTTCAATTCCCATCCTTGGTCACCCTGCAGCCATGTCTCTGTAATTGCAACTGTATCATAACCGTTTCTATCTATTTGAGCTGTTAATTCATCTACCTTATTGCGAATGCTCCGCGCATTAAGATACAATGCCTTTAGACTTGTCTTTTTAACCTTGTTAGTCATCTTAGCTTTATTTTGCACTGTGACCCCATTTGTTTCTTGTCCACCACACTTCCAGGCAATACATTCCAAACCCGAACCGCTTGTGTGAAAAAGTTTTTTCTCACGTCACATTTGCTTCTTTTGTAAATCACTTTAACTCTGTGCCCTCTCGTTCTTGATCCTTTTACGAGTGGGAACAGCTTCTCCCTATCTACTCTGTCCAGCCCCCTCATGATTTTGAACATCCCTATCAAATCTCCTCTCAGCCGCCTTCTCTCCAAGGAGCCCAACTGCTCCAATCTGTCCACATAGCTGAAGTTTCTCATCCCTGGAACCATTCTTGTAAACTACTTCTGCACTCTCTCCACTGCTCTCTGTGTAAGAGAATTCCGAAGACTAACGATCATCTGAGATTCAAGGCAAACAGGCAGAGTCAACATGGTTTTGTGAAAGGAAAATCATGTTTAACCAACTTATTGGAGTTCTTTGAGGAAGTAACATATGCTGTGGATAATGGGGAATTGGTGAATGTACTGTACTTAGATTTCCAGAAGGCATTTGATAATGTGCCACATCAAAGGTTATTGCATAAAATAAAAGCTCATGGTATGGGGTAATATATTGGGATGGATTGAAGATTGGCTGTCTAACAGGGAGCAGAGAGTAGGCATAAATGGATCTTTTTTAGGTTGGCATGATGTAACGAGTGGTGTGCCACAGGGATCAGTGCTGGGATCTCAACTGTTTACAATTTATATAAATGACTTGGATGAAGGGATGAGTGGGATCGTTGCTAAATTTGCTGATGACACAAAGATAGGTAGGATAGTAAGTTGTGAAGAGGACATAAGGAGGCTACAAAAAGATATAGGTTCAGTGAGTGGGCAAAGATCTAGCAAATGGAGTATAATGTGGGCAAATGTGAAATTGTCCATTTTGGCAGTAAGAATAAAAGAGAAGCTTATTACCTAAATGGTGAGAGATTGCAGAGCTCTGGGATGCAGAGGGATCTGGGCGTCTTAGTGCATGGATTGCAAAAGGCTAGTATGCAGGTACAGCAAGTAATTAGGAAAGCTAATAGAATGTTATCATTTATTGTGAGGGGAATTGTATACCAAAGTAGGGAGGTTATGCTTCAGTTATACAGGGCATTGGTGAGACCACATCTGGAGCACTGTGTACAGTATTGGTCACCTTATTTAAGGAAGGACGTAAATATGTTGGAAACAGTTCAGAGAAGGTTTACCAGACTAATACCAGGAATGGGTGGGTTGTCTTATGAGGAAAGGTCGGACAGGTTAGGCTTGCATCCACTGGAATTTAGAAGAGTAGGAGTCGACTTAATTGAAACCTTTAAGATCCCGAGGGGTCTTGACAGGGTGTATGAGGAGAATCTTGTGGGAGAATCTAGAACTAGGGGTCACTGTTTAAAAATAAGGGGTCGCTCATTTAAAACAGATAAGGAGAAATTTTTTCTCTGAGGGTCGTGAGTCTTTGGAATTCTCTTCCTGAAAAGGCAGTGGAAGCAGAGTCTTTGAATATTTTAAGGCAGAGGTGGATAGATTCTAAGTAAGCAAGGGGTGATAGGTTATCGGGGGATAGACATGATGCAGATTTGAGGTTACTGTCAGATCAGCCATGATCTTATTGATGGCAGAGCAGGCTCGAGGGGCCGAATGGCCTAGTCCTGCTTATTGTTCACATGTATGTTCAAGACACAGATTACATAGTCATTATATTTCTAATTCCTTCTGTAACTGAAACCAAGGCTGAGGACAAAACTGACTTCAAAGCTGCTGGGACACAATGGCCATTTGTTTTATCCTTCCTCCTGCCACTTGAAGCCATCTTTAGCTAGGAAGCCTTCCCAGCATCGTGTAAAATTTATGTAACATCGATTACTGGGCTACATTGGTTGTTATATGTCATCCATTTGATGCATTTTCATGCTTCTAAATGATGGATCTCACTTCTATTGGTGGATTAATGCCTATTTTGAATTGGTTATTAGTACAGATTGTCTGATACACAAATTATTATATTTATGGTACTTCATACAGGAATTTCCTTTATTCATTTTTCATATTTCTTAGTACAATTTCGGCCTGTAAAATCAATAAAATTAAAATTTCCATGAAAGTGTTGAGTAATAAATGGGAGGAACTCTGTTGGAGCTGCTAGGTAGATACTATTTCTTTATGTTCTAATTACATATATAAATTCAGTCACGGTACATTTTCTCAAATTGCACTCTAAAGTTCAGTTTCTCTTGAATATCTGTGAGATTAACTCCTGAGTTTAATACTGGAACATTTAGGACTTGTGTCATTCGGTCACTTCCAGTTTTTTTGGAGTGTAATGTGGGAAAATGTGAAGTTGTTCACTTTGGCAGGAAGAATAAAAAAGCAGAGTATTACTTAAGTGAAGAACGACTGCATAATTCTGAGGTGCGGAGAGATCTATGTGTTCTAGTGCATGTGCCACAATAAGCTAGTGTGCAGGTACAGCAAGTAATTAAGAAGGCTAAAGGAATGCTCGCCTTGATTACGGGAGGAATTGAACATAAAAGTAAGGATGTTATGCTTCAGTTATACAGGGCATTGGTGAGACTGCACCTCGAATACTGTGTGCAGTTTTGGTCTCCTTATTTAAGGAAGGATGTAAATGCGTTGGAGGTGGTTCAGACCAGGTTTACTAGATTGATACCTGGAATGAGTGGGTTGTCTTATGAGGAAAGGTTGGACAGACTGGGCTTGTTTCCACTGGAGTTTAGAAGAGTGAGGGGTGATTTGATTGAAGTATACAAGATTCTGAACGGTCTTGACAAGGTGGACATCGAAAGGATATTTCCTCTTGTGGGGGGAGTCCAGAACTAGGGGGCACGGTTTTAAAATTAGGGGTCGCCCTTTTAAGACAGAGATGAAGAGAAATTTTTTTTCTCGGAGGGTTGTGTGACTTTGGAATTCTCTGCCTCAGAAGGTGGTGAAGGGGTCACTGAATATTTTTAAGGCGGAAGTAGATAGATTCTTGTTAGGCAAGGGAATCAAAGGTTATCGTGGGTAGATGGGAATGTGGAATTCGAAACACAAAGAGATGAGCCATGACCTTATTGAATGGCGGAGCAGGCTCGAGGGGCCGAACGGCCTACTTTTGCTCCTACTTTGTATGTCCGTATGTATTGTGGTTGTTGCTGGCAAGGCAGCTATCTTTCAAAATGCAAACACTTATTATTCTGAGGTTTTGTGTTCCTGAGATCCCCTGTGTATGATAATTTCAGAATGCAAGTTTCTTCGTTTAATTTCATTCCGCTCTAGTAAAAGATCAGATATTTTTAAGATTGGATGTTTTAGAACAGAAGTTGGTATCACGCATTTAAAAAGTTGTGCTTCTTTATGCAAAGCCATTATTTAAGGTTACATAGCTAAGAGGTGATTTTGCATTTATCAGAATATTTAAATATATTATTAAACATTTTCATTACTTCAGTTATAAATTTAGCAATTAAGCCCCATTGATACCATGACAAAGTTCTTGACTGCAAGAGGCATTCTTCAGAACAAGCTGTCGCTTGTTTGCATTGCTCCTGAAAAACCTGCTGTTGCCCAAGGAGTTATAGTTTCTGAAAAATGAAAGATGCTCACTGGGATTAAGCCCGGATAAGAATTTGTGACTAGTTCCTGTGCATTTGTGATTTTGAGGACTGTTGCTCTGGCAACAGTAGTTCAAGTTGTGCAACTAACTTTGTAAACTCCTTCAGCCCTACAACCCGTTGAGGTCTCTCCACCCTACCAATTCTGGCCTCTTGTGCATTGCCAGTTTTCATGGCAGCACCATTGGTGACTATTGCTTCCACTCCAAGGCCCTAAGCTTTGGTATTCCCACCCTAAACCTCTCCACATTTCCTGCTTATACACACCTGAAAAGGATTGACAAACTGGGTCTCTTCTCTCTTGAAAAAAGAGGGCTGAGGTGTGACCTAATGCAGGTCTTTAAAAGGTTTTGATAAAGTATATATAGAGAGAATGTTTTCCCTTGTGGGGAAGAGCATAACTAGAGGCCATCAATATATGATAGTCACCAAGAAATCCAATAGGGAATTCTGAAGAGTGGTGAGAATGTGGAACTCGCTACTATAGGGAGAGGTTGAAACGAATAGTATAGAATAGAATAGTATTTAAGGGGAAGTTAGACAAGCATATGAGAGAGAAGGGAATAGAGGGTTACGATGGTAGATTTGGATGTGAAAAGATTGGAGGAGCATCAAGTGGTTCAATGAAATGAGGTGTCAACCTGGTGAAACTATAACACAGGACTACTTGCGTGCCAAACAGCAGAAGCAGCAAGTGATAGACAGAGCTAAGCGATCCCACAACCAACAAATTAGATCTAAGCTCTGCCACATCCAGTTGTGAATGGTGGTGGAAATTAAATAACTAATTGGAGGAGTGGGCTCCACAAATATCCCCTCCTAGGTGATGGGGAAAGCCCGCACATCAGTGCAGAAGACAAGGCTGAAGCATTTGCAACACTTCAGCCAGAAGTGCCGAATGGATGATCCATCTTGGCCTCCTCTGGTGGTTCCCAACGTCACAGATGTCAGTCTTCAGCAAATTCAATTCATTCCATGTGATATCAAGAAATGGCTGAGGGCATTGGATATTGCAAAGGCTATGGGTGCTGACAATATTCCGGCAATAGTACTGAAGACTTGTGCTCCAGAACTTGCTGCACCCCTAGCCAAGCTGTTCCAGTACAGCTACAACACTGGCATGTACCTGGCTATGTGGAAAATTGCCCAGGTATGTCCTGTACACAAAAAGCAGGACAAATCCCAACCCGGCCAAGTACCACCCCATCAGTCTACTCTTGATCATCAGCAAAGTGTTGGAAGGGGTTGTCAGCAGTGCTATCAAACGATACTTACACAGCAGTAACCTGCTTACTGATGCTTAGTTTGGGTACCACCAGGGCCACTCAGCTCCTGACCTCATTACAGCCTTGATTCAAACATGGACAAAAGAACTCAACTTGATGTGAGTGTGACTGCCCTTGACATGAAGGCAGCATATGACTGAGTGTGGCATCAAGGAGCCCTAGCAAAACTGGAGTTAATGGGAATCAGAGGGAAAACTCTCCACTAGTTGGAGTCATACCTAGCACAAAGGAAGATGGTTGTGGTTGTTGGAGGTTAATTAGCTCAGTCCCTGGACATCACTGCAGGAGTTTTTCAGGATAGTAGCCTTGGCTCAATCATCTTCAGCTGCTTCATCAAAGACCTTCCTTCCATCATAAGGCCAGAAATGGGGATGTTCACTAATGATTGCACAACGTTTAGCATCATTTGTGACTTCTCATATACTGAAGCAGTCTGTGTTCATATGAAACAAGACCTGGACAATATTAAGGCTTGGCCTGGTAGATGGCAAGTAACATTCATGATACACAAGTGCCAGGCAATGACCATCTCCAACAGGAGGGAATCTAACCATCTCCCCTTGACATTTAATGGCATTATCATCAGATTCCCCTCTATCAACATCCTGGGGGTTACTATTGACCAGAAACTGAATTGGACCAACCATATAAATACTGTGGCTACAAGAGCAGGTTAGAGGCTAGGAATCCTGCGACGAGTAACTCACCTCCTGACTCCACAAAGCTTGTCCACCATCTACAAGGCATAAGTCAGGAGTGTGATGTAATACTCTCCACTTGCCTGCGCAAGGAACATATCTTTTTATTTCTGGTGGACTGTGGATTAAAATTACAATGGCTGAAGTTTGAAGGACATGTCCACTGGAACAGAATGAGTGGTATATACACTGTTGCAGTCCTGGAACAGAGTGTGCCATGAAAGACAGGATGGTGCTGGAAAGGAGTCCTAGACCAAGGGAGCTGCCTGGCAACAATGTTTTATTTGGCTCCTGACCAGGTTTTGTGTGAGGGCAGTGCAGCAGAATAGCTCCTAGCCTGAAAGGAACATGACCTAAAACCTCTCTCTCCTGTGTGTGGAAGATTCCAGTAATTCCACAATAATAGCTAGTTGGCTTTTTCTCATATCTTTATAATCTACTCTCTCTCTGAAAACCCCTGTCTAGAGGCAAAGGGGAAAATCACTGTTAGAGACATTGAAAGGCAAGTGCTCAACCAGTGAACTAAAGACTGAAAGTGCTGGAAGACCACCTCATGTCATCAACAAAGAACTCAAAGAAATTTGGGAGACATCGATCAAAATCAACCCATCGAATCCTGTGCTCCGGAATTGGTGCTATTGAACTGTTTTATTCCGCCCTTAAAATTAATGTTTTTGTGTGTCTTATTTGTCTTGTATGTGTGTCACAGGATTTAAGAAGGGGTCGAGTTTAGGTTATAGAGTTAGAAATTAGCAGTTCATGTTTCTTTCTTTTGCCACTGGTTGAAGACAACTTGTTCGATAAATAGTTAACTGCTTATTAAGTTTACAAACCTGGTGCTTGTATTCTGTTAACCTAAATTGAACAGTTAGGTAGAATTGGGGCAATCTGGTGGTTTGGTCATACTTTTCACATTTGTCGCGGCTCAGGGAGCAGTGGGGCTGATATTACAGCGCACTATCCCCAGTGAGTCGATATTACAGCGCACTATCCCCAGTGAGTCGATATTACAGCGCACTATCCCCAGTGAGTCGATATTACAGCGCACTATCCCCAGTGAGTCGATATTACAGCGTACTATCCCCAGTGAGTCGATATTACAGCGTACTATCCCCAGTGAGTCGATATTACAGCGTACTATCCCCAGTGAGTCGATATTACAGCATACTATCCCCAGTGAGTCGTGACACCTGGATGAGTACAGCTCCAACAACACTCAAGAAGCTCGACACCATCCAGGACAAAGTAGCATGTTTGATTGGCATCCCATCCAGAAACGTTCACTCCCTCCACCACTGACGCACAGTGGCAGCAGTGTGTACCATCTGCAAGATGTACTGCAGTAAATCTCCAAGCCTTCAACAGCACCTTCCAGAGTTCAGGAGATAAAACAGTGAAAGTTCCGGGGATAAAACAGTGAGAGATCCGGGGACAAAACAGCGAGAGATCCGGGGATAAAACAGCGAGAGATCCGGGGATAAAACAGCGAGAGATCCGGGGATAAAACAGCGAGAGTTCGGGAGATAAAACAGCGAGAGATCCGGGGATAAAACAGCGAGAGATCCGGGGATAAAACAGCGAGAGATCCGGGGATAAAACAGCGAGAGATCCGGGGATAAAACAGCGAGAGATCCGGGGATAAAACAGCGAGAGATCCGGGGATAAAACAGCGAGAGATCCGGGGATAAAACAGCGAGAGTTCGGGAGATAAAACAGCGAGAGACCCGGGGATAAAACAGCGAGAGATCCGGGGATAAAACAGCGAGAGACCCGGGGATAGAACAGCGAGAGACCCGGGGATAGAACAGCGAGAGACCCGGGGATAGAACAGCGAGAGACCCGGGGATAGAACAGCGAGAGATCCGGGGATAGAACAGCGAGAGATCCGGGGATAGAACAGCGAGAGATCCGGGGATAGAACAGCGAGAGATCCGGGGATAGAACAGCGAGAGATCCGGGGATAGAACAGCGAGAGATCCGGGGACAAAACAGCGAGAGATCCGGGGATAAAACAGCGAGAGATCCGGGGATAAAACAGCGAGAGTTCGGGAGATAAAACAGCGAGAGATCCGGGGATAAAACAGCGAGAGATCCGGGGATAAAACAGCGAGAGTTCGGGAGATAAAACAGCGAGAATTCGGGAGATAATAGCTGAGTGGAGAGACAGTTGGGAATTGAAAACAGCGCAAGTACAGAAACGTAAGTAGGAAAGTAAGAATTTGTAGACACAGGAGAGGGAGCTGACTTGTGAGTAAGGGCGAGTAATTTCTACTTTCTACTAATCTCCAGTTTATAGTTAATAGTACAAGAATAAGGTTAAAAGTAAGTAAATGTAACTAAAGTTTAGACAAAAAAGTGATTTAAAAGTTTAAGGTGAAGACATGGCAGGACAGCTCAGCCAAGCGGAATGCCCATCCTGTGTCATGTGGGAAGTCGTGGACACTTCTCGTGACCCAGACCATCCTATGTGCAGGAAGTGTCACCGGCTGCACAAGCTTCAGCTCCGTGTTTCAGAGCTTGAGCAGCGGCTGGAGTCACTGAGGTGCATCCGTGAGGCAGAGAGCTACGTGGATAGCACGTTCACAGGTGGTCACACTGCATGTTAGGGGCAAGCAGGCAGATAGGGAATGGGTGACCGCCAGGCAATCCAAGAGAAACAGGCAGGTAGTGCAGGAGTCCCCAGAGGTCCCGATTACTAACCCCTTTTCCATTCTGGATATTGGTGAGGGCAATGGATCCTTGGAGGAGTGCAGCAAAAGCCAAGTCCCTGGCAGCACGGGTGGCCCAGCTGTACAGGAAGGGAGGAAGAAGAGCAGAAGGGCAGCACTGATAGGGGATTCTTTAGTTAGGGGAGCAGACAGGTGTTTCTACATCCGTCAACATGACTCCAGGATGGTTTGTTGCCTCCCTGGTGCTCAGGTCAAGGGTGTCATGGAACGGCTGCAGGACATTCTTGTGGGGGAAGGCGAAGAGCCAGAGGTCGTGGTCCACATTGGTAATATAGGTAGGAAGGGGGATGTAGTCCTGCAGTCGGAATTTAGGGAGCTAGGTAGAAAATTAGCAAGCAGCACCTCTAAAGTAGTAATCTCCAGATTACTCCCAGTGCCATGTGCCAGTGAGTACAGAAATAAGAGGATAAAATAGAATGCGTGGCTGGATGCGGGTCGTTTTGCTAGTGCTGTTGGGGAGGGTTTAAACTAACTGCAGGGGCGTGGGAACCAGGAGAGAATATTAGAAAGTAATATCAGGGTGTACGGAATGTTAGGAAAGGCAGATAGCACTAAAATCGAGAATAGTAAGCTAATAGATGGAGTTGGAATAAGGGAAAAAGTAATGGAGTCTAAATCAGGGTTACACTGCATGTGTGTGAATGCACGGAGTATAGTAAATAAAATCGGGGAGTTACAGGCACAGATTGCCTTGTGGGATTATGAAGTTGTGGCGATAACAGAGACCTGGTTTAAGGAAGGGCAGATCTGGGTGTTAAATATTCCTGGTTACAAAGTGTTCAGAAAAGATAGGAAAGGGAAAAAAGGAGGAGGGGTGGTGTTTTTGGTTAAGGAGAGTATTGCAGTGCTGGAGAAAGAGGATATGTCAGAGGATTCAAGGACAGAACTGATTTGGATAGAGCTAAGGAATAAGAAGGGTGCAGTTACATTGCTCAGTGTAATATATAGACCACCAGCTAGTGAGAAGGATACAGAGGAACAAGTCTGCAAGGAAATTACAGAGAGGTGTAAACACGGTAGAGTAGTTATAATGGGGGACTTTAATTACCTGTATACAGACTGGGATAGTGGTAGTGTAAGGGGCAGTGAGGGACAAGTGTTCCTAGATTGTGTTCAGAATTTCCTACAGCAGCATGTGTCCAGTCAAACAAAAAAGGAGGCGCTGCTAGACCTGGTTCTTGGGAATGAGGCGGATCAAGTGACATTGGGGGAATATTTAGGGGACAGTGGTCATAGTATCATAAGGTTTAGGATGACAGTGAAAAAGGATATTGGTTATTCCAGAGTAAGAACAATCAACTGGCACAGAGCGGACTTCAATGATAGAAATTAAGTTAAAGGAGAAGAAGTGTGCATACGACAGGTGTCAGGTAGCAAATACAATTGAGAATTCAGAAGGGATGTGAAAAAGCAAATATAAGAAGCAGAAGACTGGCAGCTAACATAAAAGGAAATCCCAAAGCATTCTATAAGTACATCAATGGTAAAAGGAGGATTAGGGCTGATTAGGGACCAAGAAGGGGATTTACACATAGAGGCAAGAGGCATGGTTGAGGTGTTAAATGAATACTTTGCATCTGTCTTTACCTGCGAGGTAGATGCTGCCCAGACCATGGTGACAGAGGAGGAAACTCAGTCACTAGCAGGGTTTAAAATTGATAAGGAGGAGATATTGGATAAGCTGTCGGTACTTAAAGTTGATAAGGCACCGGGACCGGATGAGATGCATCCAAGAATAGTGAAGGATGTGAGTGTGGAAATTGCACAGGCACTGGCAATAATCTTTCAATGTTCCCTGGATTTGGGGGAGGTGCCAGAGGACTGGAGAATTGCAAACATTATGCCACCTTATTCAAAAAAGGTTGTAAAGATCTGCCCTGCAATTACAGACCAGTCAGTTTAACTTCGGTGGTGAGGAAACTTCTAGAAACAATTATTTGGGATAGAATTAATATTCACATGGAAAAATGTGGATTGACTCGGAAGAGTCAGCATGGACATGGAAGAGTGCTTTCAGACATTTCACTACGTTAAAGGTGCTATGTAAATGCAAGTTGTTATTGAGACTCGCCAGTTGATATTAACATTTGGTGATGAAACTTTATTAGCTTATGAGATAGTGACTATCTCTAAGTTTATGTTTAAATATTGTATAAAAATATTGTTTTCTACTCATATCAATGTTGTTGGGAAGACACATCATTGAATACAAAATTGTAGATTGGTTACTGCACAGAAGGAGGCCATTTGACTCGTCTCCATCCCTGCTCTGTAAGAGCTACACAGCTAGTCCCACACCCCTACCTTTTCCCTGTAGTCATGCAAATTTGTTCTCTTCAGATAAGTATCCAATTCCCATTTGAAAACCACGATTGAATCTGCCTCCACCATACTCTCAGGCAGTGCATTCTAGATCCTAATTACTCACTGTGTAAAAGAGGTTTTCCTCATGGCACCTCAGGTTCTTTTGTCATTCACCTTACATCAGTGTTCTCTGATTCTTGACCCTTCCACCAATGGATGTAGTCTCTCCTGATCTACTCTGTCCAGGACCCTCTTGATTCCTCTATCAAATCTCCTTTGAACCATCTCTTTAAGGAGAATCTATCCATGCAACTGAAGCCTCTCATTCTTAGAACCATTCTCTTAAATCTTTTCTGCACTGTCTTCATTGCTTTCACATCCTCCCTGAAGTATAGTGCCCAGAATTGGAGCTGAACCAGTGTTTTATAAAGGTTCATCATAACTTCCTTACTTTTGGACTCTTTGCCTCTAAAGCCCAGAATCCCGTGTGCATTATTTACTGCTTTCTCAACCTGCCCTGCCATCTTCAAAGATTTGTGCATGTATAGGTCTTTCTGCACCCTCTTTGAATTGTATCCTTTGTTTATATTGCCTGCCTTCGTTCTTCCTACCAAAATGTATCACTTCACACTTTTCTACATTAACTTTCACCTGCCACTTGTCCATCCATTCCACCAGCCTGTCTACGTCCTCATGAAATCTATCACTGTCCTTCTCACGGTTCACAATACTCCCACGTTTTGTGTCACCTGCAAATTTTGAAATTTTGGCTTTGTTTGTTTGTTTTGTGTCATCACACTTTTTTTTTCTTTGGGTAATTGTGGGTAAGTTTATCAGGCGGATTTTCAACCTGTTGAACCGTGTCATGGACGCTCCTTCCACGGACAAGCCCTGGAATGGGACTTGAACCCGGAGCTTCTGGCTTAGAAGGAGCCACTACCTACTGAGCCACATGACTTCCATATTGTGCCATGTAACCCTAGTCTAGATCATTAATATAGATCAAGAAAAGAAGTAGTCCTAGTACTACCCCCTGGAGAACATCAGTATATACTGTCCTGCAGTTCGAACAACAAGCATTCACCACTCTTCTCTCTTTCCTGTCACTCAGCCAACTTCATATCCGTGCTGCCAATGTCCCTTTTTTCCCATGGGATTCAACTTTGCTGACAAGCCTGTTATGTGACACTTTATCAAATACCTTTTAGAAGTCCCTATAAACCACATTAGCTTTACTTTATTGAGAAATTGAATCAGCTGGTGAAACATGATTTTCCCTTAGCAAATTTGTGCTGGCTTTCCTTAATTAACCCACATTTATCCAAGTGACTATTCATTTTGCCCTAGATTATCATTTCTAAAATCTTTTCTACCACCAAGGTTAAACTGACCAGCCTGTAGTTGCTGGGCTCATCTTTGCATCTGTTTTTGAACATGGGAGTAACATTTGCAATTCTCCAGCCCTCTGGCACCACCCCTGTATCTAAGGAGGATTTGAAGATTATGGCCAGTGCCAATTATTTCAGTGATGATTTGCTATGGGATGTGGCTGCAGCTTGGCACCAGTCCTAGGGTCAGGGACCTCTGTGGCATGTAGCTTCAACCCCTTGGCACTGGCGCAAGGGCATTGCTAATATCAGTGAGACTCTAAGGTCTTCTGGTGTGAATCTGCTTTGTGCAATGTGTAGCTGCGTTTTTAAAAATAAATTAAAAATCTCGCCTCAAATCATAGAATTATTTACAGCATTAACAGATATTTTTAGTCATAAATTGATAACGTTATGAAACTAGATGTTGAGTGAAAAGTAACTGAAGAGATGGTGTTGGGTGACTGTAGTGCAGAGAAATGGAAATCCATTGCATGTGATGGTACAAAGGGTTTTACGCAGTGCCTGTTGCACCACTTCTCCGCACTAGAGTTCTGCTGCTTGAGTTAGTTAACATGTAAGCTGAGTGCTTTGAACGTTGAGCCCCTGTGACCGATGGTGTCATTTACCAGTAACACTCATGCATTCTTTCTTAAGACAACAGTAATAACAGTGAGAGTTCCTTCATACAAGCAAAGTGACTCTCACTGTTCCTTAAAACTGCATATAGAAAATGTGCCAAGACTGAGGGTTATCTTTTTAGGAACTAACCTCCTGATTTTACAGCAATTTGTCTATTTGTTTCCCAAACCATAAATAAAAATCAGCCCTCAAGAAAGGCCTCAATTCAGTGCAGGGAAAAAAAGATCAAGCGGCCTCCTCCTGAATAAAGTTTCCACATTTCTTTTTTGAAAATATAAACCGTGAATGCTAGATATCGGAAGTAAAACAGAAAATGCCGGCAAGACAGCCCGTTTATAACCTGAATAAAGAAAGACAGGTTTCATGTACGACTGTTAATCACACTTGTTTTTAATTCCTTGTTGGCAAATGCCTGAACCACTTCTCTGCTTCTCAGTCTTTTTAACATGACCATCTGTGTTATTGCATTCCTCATCTCTTCAGCAGTGCTTGTTGGAATCTCAGCTATCTCACTTAATCACTTGGAAAGCAGTGTATGATTAGAACAAGTCAGCAGAGGTTTACTAAGAGGAAGTCCTGTTTGACAAATTTATTTTTTGAGGATGTAACTAGTAGGGTAGATAAAGGGGAACCAGTAGATGTAGTATACCTGCATTTTCAAAAGGCATTTGATAAGATACCATACAAAAGGTTAATAGGCAAAATAAGGGCTTGTGGAGCTGGGGATAGTATTTTAGCATGGATAGAGGATTGGTTAACGGATAGAAAGAGAGTAGGCATAAATGGGGCTTTTTCAATTTGGCAGGCAGTGAATAGTGGAGTGCTGCAAGGATCAGTGCTGGGGCCTCAGTTATTTACAATCTATATTAATGACTTAGATGAAGAGACAGAGAGTAATGTATCTAAGTTTGCTGATGATACCAAGCTAGGTGGGATAGAAAGCTGTGGGGAGGACACAGAGGCTGTAAAGAGATTTGGACAGGTTAAGCGAGCAGGCAACAAGATGGCAGATGGAGTATAATGCAGGGAACTGTGAAGTTATTCACTTTGGTCGTGAGAATGAAAAGCAGAATATTTTTTAAAAGGTGCTAAACTTGTAAGTGTTGATGTTTAAAGAGACTTGGGTGTGCTGGTACAATGAACACAGGTGCAGCAAGCTATTAGGAAGGCAAATGGCAGGTTGGCCTTTATTGCAAGGGAATTGGAGCACAAGAATAAAGAACTCTTGCTACAGTTGTAGAGGGTTTTGGTGAGACCACATCTTGAATACTGTGTGTAGTTCCACATTTAAGAAAAGATATACTTACATTGGAGGGAGTACAGTGAAGGTTCACTAGATTTCTCTCTGGGATAAAAGGGTTGTCCTAGGATGAGAGGCTAAGTAAATTGGGCTTATTGTCTCTGGAGGTTTAAGAATGGGAGGCGATCTCTTTGAAACCTACCAAATGGGGAGGAGGTGATATAGTGGACTAGTATTCCAGAGACCCAGGGCAATGCTCTGGGGACCTGGGTTCAAATCCCACCATGGCAAATGGTGAAATTTGAATTCAATAACAATCTGGAATTAAAAGCTTGATGATGACCATGAAACCATTGCCGATTGTTGTAAAAACCCATGTGGTTCACTAATGTCTTATTGGGAAGGAAATCTGCCGTCCTTGTCTTGCCTGGCCTACGTGTAACTTCAGACGCACAGCAATGTGGTTAACTTTTAAAATGCCCTCTGAACAAGGGCAATTAGCAATAAATGCTGGCCTAGCCAGCAATGCCCACATCCCATGAATGAATAATAAAAAAGAAAAAAATTCTGAAGGGATTTAATAGGGTAGAAGCTGAGAGATTGTACCCACTATTGGGGAAATCTCAAGCACGGGGGCACTGTCTCTGGATAAGGGACTGATCATTTGGGACTGAGATGAGGAGAAATTACTTCATTCAAAGTGTTGTGAATCTTTGGAATTGTCAAGAAGATATAATAATGTCTATAATGTTATTGGAAATTATTTTAAAATAGAGTTTAGTGGTGTCTGAGTCTACGTGTGTGTATGTGTTTGTGTCTTAGCTGGATTCAAGCCAGCTGGTCTAGAGGCTTTGATATATAGAGAAGTAGGTTTGAAATGGTAATTAGATAAACATAGGGAAATAGGGGAGGTGTAAAGGGGGAAATTTGCATTTTTAAATAGACCATTCAAAAGAGCGGGTGAAATATTACTGTTGTGGTGTCTTTGATGAACGGACCACAGGAGACTCAGGTACAGGTTACGATCGTTTATTCGAGCAATTGCAAGGAGGGCACCATCTCAATGCAGCTTGAGACAGTGCTCAAACTACAAGTGTTCATCATATTTATACATTATTGGTCACATACAAGAACATCCTCCAGATTCCGATCTTGTCAACATATAGGTTTACATTAAACACAGGTCTCTGGTACAGAGGTAACCCTACTTTCACCCAGGCAGAGACCTGCTCTCCTATCTAAGCTGGGACCATCTGTGCTCCCCCTATCTGTTGAAGAGCACGCTTAATCTATGTTATTGCCATCCTCTGACTCCAGTCTAACTCCCAGGACCTTGCTGGTGATTGCAAACCCTGAGAATGTGCAAGGTTCAGCATTCTCCCTGTCCCAGCCTGAACTTTAAATGTTAACTACTTAGCAATTGTGGTTTTGCATGCTGGAATATTTTAAGTCCAGTCCCTTGACCATTACTGTATTCCTTTATTTCCCCCTAACAGTCCCCCCTTTTGGCCCTTGGCTTGGCCCAAAGTAGACAACTACAGTGGTGTCCGCTCCCCCCACCTTTACACACCACCACCCATTGATGCTGGCCAGTCATTCAGCATTGGCACGTAAAGGGTACGGGTACTGGTCAAACCATCTGTGTCATCTGGTCCTTTATTCCAAACCTCTGGCTTACCAGATTCCTACTCCATCTACTAAAACTCCCCCAACACCACCTTTTCTGTGACCTCCAGGTGTGATGAATCAAGTATGTTAGATATATAATCAATATCAGCTGAAGTATAACTGGGGCATGGGAGATAATCTGAATCCAGGGGTTTTTTTGTACATTCGAGCCCCAGTTCCACAGGTCTTCCCACCATGTGGAAGAATCTATTTGTTCAATATCCGTCTTTAAGGCTCTAACCTGTTGCTATGGTGTATAGTAAGTTCTGTATATCTGCTGAGCCTGTCCCCGAATCGCGGTGAGATGCTCTGTTAATAGGGAAACTGGTTCAAATACTGTGTCAGGTTATCCTTCAGCCTTTCCTTGACCTGAATAGTAGTTGTTCCTCTCTTGTATATTTCAACCAGTTCCACTTTCCCTACCCTTGCTGGCACCTGTGGGTGTAGGCACACTGAATGATTGTGGATGGGGCATATCTGGTTACTCCCATACTGGATTCCCATACAGTTTGTGGCTGCTTTAAATCCACACTTTGCTTCCTCCGTCTCATATATCGGATGTACACATACTACTGCAGTGGCTTCTATACTACACCCTTCTAATGTGGTGCTAACTATATTTATTTTCTACTCAATGTCCTGCCGGGTGTTGACATAGGTATACCAGGTATTACTAATACAATGTATATTAGCATATTACTATAACATATTCACTATACATTCAACATTCATTCTATATACGCGTGTTAAACCTCTGAGCTGGCAACCGGTCAAGTCATGATTCTTGTGTCGTGAAAGATTAAATAAATGTTCATTAGTTACCCGTAAAGTTACCCCTTCCTTAATCTGTCTTAAATTCTCTCGGGTTTGTTCCAGTGCCCAAGATCCATAGGTGCTGCAAACATCATTTCTGCTCGCTTCGTCTGAAATATCTTTCCCTATTTCAATTAATTTATTGACAGTCCCCGCATGACTTTCGAGCAGGGTAGCCAGGCTTTGATTTAACTGTGTCACATCCTGGTCTGTATTTACTTGCGTATCCTGGATCCCCTGTACCCACCCTAAAATCTCCTTAAGCTTAAAGCTCAGGGTACAGACCTTCTGATCAACAGTTGCTCGGTCGATGGAATTAACTATTGATGTCCCTGTATTGAATACTGTGGCAGCGTCATTTATCAGGCTGCGCTTAGCTCGGTCCCCCTCTGGGCCTGATCGCATCCCGCCATTAAACTGGACCGCTTCAGCCATGAACTGGCTGGTCAGAGCCGTATAGTGTGCTTGGGTGTGGGTTGGGCACCACTGGGGCAGGGCAATACCGGATATGTTCAAGACTATGGGTACCAGCTCATGGTGTACATTATGATATATATACTTCTGATTAACCATTTGTCGGTCCTGGACAAGGTGGATCGGTCGGTGTGGTGTGGACTGAAAGGCTTCAATTATCTCTACTCGGCTTGTGGAAGTAGGTGTGGGAGGTGGCTGGGTCGAAAGCACTTGTTCTCCTACTGTTACATTTATCATTCTCCGTTGCGTGTCACATTCAGCACTGTCCATGCTGTCCTGTGGTGCAGGATGAGCAGTGATGATCCCCGACCTTGTTGCCAGTACTGATACGCCCACGACCAGGATCGTAGATCTGTGGAGACATTAACATCGGCTCCCGTCCTCCGGGTTACCGCTTGGTCAATTGTCATGTATCTTTAACTGTGTGTAATGCCTCCATTTACTTCCTATTCTCATATCTACAAGTGCGCAATATCACCTGTCATCATTACCTCGTATGGTCCATTGTTGCTCTTTGGATTTGCCTGTTTCCATAACCTTAATCACCTGTCGGACTCTGACTTCCTTCCTTAACTCATGCAATTGCTGACTTATTTCCCTCACATATCTCACATCCTTCCTTTTCGTGGTCCTACATCTCCCACTACTACTATGATTCCCTCAGGTAACTGCATTGCTCTCCTTGTCATTATTTCAAATGGGGTGAACCTGGTGGTTCTGCTTGGGGTAGCCCTAAGGCACATTAGAATATTGGGCTGTTCCCTGTCTCTTGAATTGCTTTTGTGATTGATTTTTTTTTTAAAGTTCAGTTCATCCTTCCCACCATCCCCGAGCTCTGTGGCTGGTAGGGAATGTGGAATTTCCGTTTATATTTAAATTTATACATTTCTTTAATGACTCCTCCTGTGAAATGAGTTCCCTGATCTGAACCCATCTGGGTAGGCACCCCCACTCCTTCCAGTTTACTCTCTCCTGCTGCTGTCTCATGTCAGACCTCAATTCCTTAAACAAGTCTACAATGCACCTTCTTATCCTATCTTTCAATAGCTCAGTATCTTCACTTCCAGTGACGGTTCTCTCTGGGAGCTGCTTAACTGTCTATCATCATAGTGTTAATCCTGTGGCCTTACTCTTTGTAGCTCACAGGCACATTAATACAATCAGTAATACATCTATTTAGCCTTTTTCCAGCTTTCCCTTTACTAATATACATCTTGTGGTAAATTGTTGTTAAGTATTATTTCTCCTTACATTTCAATTCCTGAACTACAGATTCTGAATAGTTTTACCTCTAAGTTTTTTTCCCTGACCATGATCATCCTAAGATTCTCTTGATTTCAGTTTCTCTATTGTCTTGATCGCTTATAATGTTTCCTTGCTCTTTAGGCCGTATTAATTATTCTGTGTCAATGAGGATCTCTGTCTCTAGATCCTTACTATCTCCCCCTGTGCGTTTCCAATGTCTCAGTCAATGGCCAGATTATCAAATTCACTTCCCTTAAAACAGTTTGTACATTATGTCCTCTTTGCCTAACTCTTTCTCCTACTTTCCTCATACCATTTTAAACATGCAACAGCTACCATCTTATCTTGTTCAGGTTGCTTGGAGAGACTTTATAGTCCAATAAAGTGTTCTCATAACAGTTTTAAAACAGAAATCAAGCATTGACATGTTTTGCTTCCATATCTTCTTCTCAAACAACATCTTATTGTCTCAAAAGTAACCCACTAAATTGTGTCTGACCCGTTTCTTTTAGAATTATCCCAGATTCATTAACTCGGCCAAAAATTGGATTTCTGCCAAACTTTGCCAAGGTCTTGAGCTTAACTTCATATTTTGGGAACCGACTTATAAATATAAAAGCTTGCAGCATTTGAATTAGTGCCAATTGTTGTCAAACCTTTTAAAATGAAACTTACCTTTTGAGAACTTTAGCAAGAACCAAACCTCAAAATTTTAAACTTTGTAAGAAATGTAATTTACGCTATCAAAATTAAAACTACCTCTTTCTTATGTGTATTGATTTGTATCCAAGTTATAATTCCCGTATGTTTATCGACACATTCTTATATCTTAGATAGCACCCTAGTGATTCAAAAGTAATCTTCTAAATTACACTGTACTTTACACCTCAAGCCTTGTCCCAACTTCAAATTACAGTGCTGTTGGGATACAGATTTCCTTTCATATTTAATTCATCTCTTCATAAGCAACCCCCTTTTTATCCATTGGAACCACCTAGACCGTGTGTTAATGTCTTTTGGTTTTCCAAGAATCCTTCTGAATTTCAGGTAATTTTTCCCCTCAGAATTTTAGAAAACTAACTCGTCTGAGTTAATGTAACTCGTATGTATCAATCCCAATCAGCTTGGAAGCTGGTGATGCTAGTCTGCAAAGGGGGTGGTACAAAGGTTGGTTCATCTAACCCTGTCTAGCTTCATGATACCTTCAAATTGCCACCCTTTTTGCCAGAAACCTCAACTCAAACCTTATACTCAAAACTTTGGAATGTTTTAGTATACTTTTCCTTTAATCTAACATTGGGCTTTCAACCCTAAAGTGCTGAACTGCACACACAAATAACAATTTACGGAGGAAAACACATTAAAGCTCACATACAAATGCTTCCTTGCACACAAACAAACATACATTTAGAAGTATGTATTTATATTCCTGTATCCTTAACTTAACTCTCAGATTCTAAATGAAACTTCAAATAGCAGTGGGGGAAATAAAGGGATCTTGAAGGCTCCACCGATAGGGACAATCAAACTGATGAAAGCTGACATTTCCCCTGCCTGTCAGTGTTTATTAACTCCCCTAGGGGTACGCCCCTTTTCTCTCTTTCTCTCTCTCTCCAGCACAAGCAGCTCTTGTAACTTAGATCAATTCATTTTTTAAGTTACAGAAAATTCAGTAGCGGGTCTTTCGGGTCCCCATCATCCTTCCACATTTTCAGGAAAATCTCGTCATCCCGCACAGGACATTATACACCCCCAATTCCTCTCTCCCTCCCCCAAGGCTTCCTTGACTGCCCTCTCAAACTCCCTGTGCAGCTCTGTCGCCTTCTCCTGATCTGGGATGTCCATAGGCTTCGCCCAGTCTCCACTCCTAGACTGCAGGGGTAATCTTCCCCAACTATCCCCTGGGCATTTAGCCTTCACCAGTATGTGATTATCAAGGGGTTGCATTGCATGGAAATCTTGCATTTCCCGCAGTTTGGTCCAAAAATCTGGGTTGCTATGCCGAGTTTTCAGTGTCAGCAGTTCTTTAAACAAAACCTGTTTCTCCCCTGGGCTGAATGGTATTTGCTTAACTTTCTCCGTAACCCTCTCAATCTCTTCATCCCCTCCCCACCCCTGGGCCCCCTTATCTCTCTTTGCCCTTTAATCCACCTTTCCTGACTTTACTTTTCCTAACAGTTATTGCCATAGGGGCCGTGGGATTCAGTGGGCAGAGTGGGGCGGATGGTTCATATGAGGGCGGAACTGCCTCAGCCCCTTCATAGGTTTCTCCTTCGGAGCTTTTCCCCCTCTTGATCAGTGTCACTACAGCTCCTGCTGCTGCTGCTGCTACCACTGTTCTGATCTGTCCTGGATCTGACTTTGTTTCTCTCTCTCTAATCGACTAGAATTTAGTATTAACCCGTCTACACAACTGTAGGTACAGTGTGATAATAACCATCATCCCTTTCTTTTCCTTATCCTTTTTTTGCTCTAATCACCACTGTTTTTGTTCTCTGGGGGTTCCCTGTGGGTTCCACCCCTCCTTCTGCATTTTAGTGATTATTTTTGGCTGCTGTTCCGCTATGAACCTGGTAATGGAGTCCGGGGCTCCCCAGTCGAGTTCCATGGCGCTGTTTTTCCCTGACAGCATTTGATTCCTATTTTTTCATCTATCTCTGCGCGATACGTTCGCACAGTCCTAACAACTTTTGTATGTGCGGTTTAACAGGGTTCTGGCCTTCCTGCGCGGCTTCGGCTAAGGTTATATTTCAAACCTTAACCAAGCCAGCACGGCTCCACCTCCTCTCGATTGGGTAATGGTCTGGCCTTCCTGCGCACCTCTGGCCCCGCTTGCCCGTCTGCACAGCTCCGCCTATTACCCCAGGCGCCTCCTATCTCCTGTCCTGAGTCCTCCTCTTGATTCTTTGATACTTGACCAGACCGTTCTCGGGTAGGCTTACTGCTCTAACTACGGGTGGTAAATGAATATACTCACCCAGTTTGCAGAGCCGTCCCGAGGATCCGATCCAAGTACCCTGCTCGCAGCGCCAAATTGTTGTGGTGTCTTTGATGAACGGACCACAGGAGACTCAGGTACAGGTTACGATCGTTTATTCGAGCAATTGCAAGGAGGGCACCATCTCAATGCAGCTTGGGACAGTACTCTGCTAAGCTACAAGTGTTCACCATATTTATACATTATTGGTCACATACAAGAACATCCTCCAGATTCCGATCTTGTCAACATATAGGTTTACATTAAACAGACAGGTCTCTGGTACAAAGGTAACCCTACTTTCACCCAGGCAGAAACCTGCCTTCCTATCTAAGCTGGGACCATCTGTGCTTCCCCTATCTGTTGAAGAGCACACTTAATCTATGTTATTGCCATCCTCTGACTCCAGTCTAACTCCCAGGACCTTGCTGGTGATTGCAAGCCCTGAGAATATGCAAGGTTCAGCATTCTCCCTGTCCCAGCCTGAACTTTAAATGTAAACTACATGGCAATTGTGGTTTTGCATGCTGGGATATTTTAAATCAAGTCCCTTGACCATTACTGTATTCCTTTATTTCCCCCTAACAATTACACCTAACCAAGTGAAGCTCAGAAACAACGTGTTTATTTTTTAAAGCTTACTAGTAAAGTGGGTATTATGAAAGGATTTTATTGTTAAGAAGATTTAAAGTTAAAAAAAACCTAGTGACAATGAGAATTTGCATTCAAAGAAGAAAATATCTATAAAGAAAGAGAAGGCAGTTGGTAAAAAGAGGAGGGATTCTAAGATCTAAAGCCTCCAGTCTGTAAGCCTAGTGCCTGTCTGCAAGGACCCAAAGCTGAAAGAAACTCATTTTGAATGCGACTGCCCAGGGTGTGCTTTGCCAGGGGTCTGTTTAAATCTGTATCTTTTACTGTTGTCTTATTGAGGGTCTAACTGAGAGTCACATTAATTAGGGGATTTTTGTAGTTATTATAGTAGTAAATTTATAAACATATGTATGTGCTTACAATCTTTCTTGTATTAATGATTGTTAATTTAGTTTTATAAAAAAAATCCTCTTGAGACTTGGTGGTCTTATTCCTGCTGAACTCAAAGCCTGCATCTCGAAACATACAAATTGCAAAAATGGTTTAAGACAGTTGTTTCAAGTTTCCCTCTGGGATTTGAACAACTCAGCCTTTACCATTGGCTGTGTCATAATAGAATTCTCTAACCCAGAGGGTTGTGGATGCTCCATTGTTGAATTTGTGTAAGGCTGGGATAGAGTTTTGATCTCTCAGGGAATTAAGTGATATGGGGAGTGGGCGAGAAAATGGAGTTGAAGCCCAAGATCAGTCATGATCATATTGAAAGGCGGAGCAGACTCGACAGGCCACATGGTCTACTCCATAGAAACCATAGAAAAGTTATGGCACAGAAAGAGGCCAATCAGCCCATCATGGTTGTGCCAGCCAGAAAAAGATGAAAAAGAAACTAGACACTCATTTTAACCCCACTTCCCAGCACCTGGTTCGTCGCCTTGCAGGTTACAGCACTTCGGAGACAGATCCAAGTACCTTTTAAATGAGTTGAGTGTTTCAGACTCAACCACCGATTTAGGCAGTGAATTCCAGATGCCCACCACCCTCTGGGTGAAAAGGTTTTCCTCGTGTCCCCTCTAATCCTTCTACCAATCACTTTAAATCTATGCTCCCTGGTAACTGACCCCTCAGCTAGGGGAAACAAGTCTTTACTGTCCACCCTATCTAAACCCCTCATAATTTTGTACACCTCAATTAGGTTACCCCTCAGCCTCCTCTGTTCTAAGGAAAACAACCCTGGCCTATCGAATCTTTCCTTATAGCTGCAATTTTCAAGCCCTGGCAGCATTCTTGTAAATCTCCTCTGTACTCTCTCCAGAGCAATTATGCCCTTCCTGTAATGTGGTGACCAGAAGGGTACACAAAATTCCAACTGAGGCCTAACCAGCGTTTTATAATGTTCTATCATTACATCCCTGCTTTTGTATTCTATACCTCGTCCAATAAAGAAAAGCATTCCATATGCTTTCTTTACCACCCTACCCACCTGTCCTGTCATCTTCAAGGACCTGTGGACATGCACTCCTGCTCCTATTCCTTGTGTTCTTGTGAATATGATGTAATTCTCACCAATGATCATTTCTAGCTTGATGCAATGACTTAAGGAAGGAGTGCAATCAAAAAAATTGATTCTGCTATTCTCATTTACACTTCCCCTAGCCTCTAGACTCCTCTTTTGTTTCTATACTTATCCCATTATCATCTCTTTTTGCCTTGCACCATCTTCACTTTAGTTGTCTAATCTCTCTCCCTTTCCGCCCAATCGCGGACCTTTCCTTTGGTTCTATCTCCAATCATTCCTTCCTCTGGACTTGGCTGAACCCTACTATGACTTTTAATTTTCCCTTTTCTGATGAAAGGTCATCAACTTGAAGCATTGGCTGGAATTTTACGCCTCTCCCAGGAGATGGAGAAAGGTGGGGTGTGGTAAAATCAGGTGGCCTGGCGGGGGAGTTGGGGGGGTGCGTATTGCACCTGTCTCCTACTCACGTCTGCTGAAATTTTGCCAAAGATGGGGAGGTTTCAGATGGTCCATCGGCTCTTGGGTCAATTGAGGCTCTTTAGTGACCACTTAAGGACCCTTCATGCTACTGCTGGAATGTTACATTTTGGAAGGAGAGGAAGAAAGGAGAAGGAGACTGGGTAACACTGTTAATAAAGGATGATAACTACAGTTTCGAGAAATGACCTTGGTTTGGAGGATCAAAATGTAAAATCAGTTCGTGTGGAGCTAAGAAATAGGGAAAGAAATCACTGGTGGGAATAGTTTATAAGCCCCCTGACTCTAACTACACTGTAGGACAGAGTATAAATCAAAACATAATGGGGGCTTGTAAGAAAGGTACTGCAATGATCATGGGTGATTTTAATCTACATTTAGATTGGACAAATCAGATTGGCAAAGGTGGCCTGGAAGATGAGTTCATAGAGTGTATTTGTGACATGTTCTTAGAACAATATCTTCTGGAACCAACCAGGGAACAGGCTATTTTAGACCTGGTAATGTGTAATGAGACATAGTAAAGGATACTCTAGGTAAGAGTGGTCATAACATGATAGAATTTCACATTCAGTTTGAGGGTGAGAAATGAGTCTGAAACTAGAATCTTAAATTTAAATAAAGGCACTTACAAAGGTATGAAGACAGTGTCAGCTAAAGTGGAATGGAAAAATAAGTTAAAATGTAAGACTCTAGAAAAGCAGTGGCAGACATTTAAGGAGATATTTCATAACTGTCAACAAAGATGTGTTCCATTGAGAAAAAAAGATTCTATGAGAATGCTCATCCATGCCTAACTAAGGAAGTTAAGGATAGTTTCAAATTGAGAGAAAAGACTTACAATGCTGCAAAGATTAGTGGTGGCCCAGAAATTTGGAAAAAATTAGAAACTAGCAAAGGATGACTGAAAAAAAGGGGAGAAATTGGAGTGTGAGAGAAAACTAGCAAGAAATATAAAAACAGACAATAAAAGCTTCTACAAGTATATACAAAGGAAGAGAGTAGCTAAAGTGAGCATTGGTCCCTTAGCGGGTGAGACTGGGGAATTAACAATGGGAAACAAGGAAATGGCAAAGACTTTGAAGAATTATCCTGTATCTGTCTTCACGGTAAATGACACAAGAGCCATCTCAAGAATAGTAAAAAACAATCAGGAGGAAAATGGGAGAGAGGAACTTAAAACAATAATGATCACTAGAGAAAAAGTACTAGGAAAATTAATGGGACTAAAGGCTGACAAGTCTACTGGACATATAAACATCCGAAATAGGAGCAGAGGTAGGCCATTCGGCCCCTCGAGCTTGCTCTGCCATTCAATAAGATCATGGCTGATCTGTTGTGTTGCGATTTCCACATTCCCATCTACCCCTGATAACCTTTGATTCCCTTGCCTAACAAGAATCTATCTACCTCTGCCCTAAAAATATTCAATGACCCCGCCCCCACCACCTTCTGAGGCAGAGTTCCAAAGTCACACAACCCTCTGAGAGAAAAAAATTCTCCTCCTCTCTCTCCGAAAAGGGTAACCCCTAATTTTAACACAGTGCCCTCAGTTCTGGACTCAGCCATAAGAGGAAACATTCTTTCCACACCACCTTTGTCAAGACCATTCAGGATCTTGTATACTTCAATCAAGTCATCCCTCACTCTTCTAAACTCTAGTGGAAACAAGCCCAGTCTGTCCAACCTTTCCTCATAAGACAACCCACTCATCCCAGGTACCAATCTAGTGAACCTCCTCTGAACCACCTCCAACTCATTTACATCCTTCCTTAAATAAGGAGACCAAAACTGCACACAGTATTCGAGGTGCGGTCTCACCAATGCCCTGTATCACTGAAGCATAACATCCTTACTTTTATGGTCAATTCCTCTCTTAATAAAGGATAGTATTCCATTAGCCTTCTTGATTACGTATTGTACCTGCATACTAACTTTTTGTGACTCATGCACTAGAATACCTAGACCCCTCTGCACTTTGGAATCCTGCAGTTGTTTATCGTTTAAGTAATACTCTTTTTTTTATTCTTCCTGCCAAAGTGACCAACTTCACATTTTCCCATATTATACTCTATGTGCCAGATATTTGCCCACTCACTCAACCTACCTATATCCTAGTCTGGAAACTCCTTATGTCTTCTTCACAACGTACTTTGCTACCTTTCTTTGTGTCATTTGAAAATTTAGCTACCATACCTTCATTCCTCCAATCTAAGTTATTGATATAAACTGTAAAAAGTTGAGGCCCCAGCGCAGACCCCTGTGGGACTCCACTCATCACATCCTGCCAATCAGACAAAGACCCATTTATTCATACTCTGTTTTCTGCCAGCCAGCCAATTCTCTGGCCAGGCTAATATATTACCCCTTACATCATGATCTTTTATTTTCTGCAATAACCTTATCAAATGCCTCCTGGAAATCCAAGTACAGTACACCTACAGAATCACAGAATCTTTACAGTGCAGAATAAGGCCATTCGGAAAGAGCATTCTACCTGGTACAACTCCCCTGCGTTATCCCCGTAACCTTGCACATTTTTTCTTTTCATAGAGCAACCCCAATTCCCTTTTGAGTACCTCGATCAAACCTGCCTCCATCACCCCATCAGGAAGTTTGTTCCAGACTCCAATCACCCTCGGGTGAAAACATTTTTCCTCACATCACCGTTACTTCTTTAGTCAATTATTCTGAATCTGTGCCCTCTAGTTCTTGATGCTCCCTTTGAGTGGGAACAGATTCTCATTATTTACCCTGTCCATACCCATCAGGATTTTAAAACCTCTATCAAGTCTCCTCTCAGCCTTCTTTCCTCCAAGAAAACAGTCCCAACCTCTCCAATCTATCCTCATAGCTACAGTTCTTTATCCCTGGAATCATTCTTATGAATCTCCTCTGTACTCTCTCCAATGCCTTCACATCCTTCCACAAGTATGGTGCCCAGAACTGGATGCAGTACTCCAGATGAGGCCTAACTAGTGTGTTATACAGGCTCCCCTTTATCCATAGTGCATGTTACTCCTTCAAAAAACTCCAATAAATTGGTTAAGCATGGTTTGCCTTTCAAAACCGTGCTGACTTTTCCTGATTACCTTTAGTTTTTCTAAGTGCCTAGCTATAACCTCTTTAATGAATGATTCTAACACCTTCCCCATGACAGGTGTCAAGCTAACTGGCCTATAGTCCCCTGTTTTCTGCCTCCCTCTCTTCTTGAATAGAGGGGGTTATATTTGCTGCTTTCCAGCCTGATGGAATTTTCCAGAATCGAGCAAATTTTGGAAAATTAACACCACCGTATCTACTACCTCATTAGCCACCTCTTTTAAGACCCTAAGATGAAGTCCATCAGGACCGGGAGACTTGTCAGTTTGCTCAGTGCTGCTTCCCTGGTGATTATAATTTCACCAAGCTTCTCTCTCCTTTCCACCTTCTGATTTACAGTTGTTACTGAAATGTTTTTTGTATCCTCCAAGGTGAAGACAGAAGCAAAATATTTGTTCATTTCATCCGCCATTTCCTTATTATCTACTATTAACTCCCATTCTCACTCTGTAGAGGACCAACATTTACTTTACTTACTCTTTTCTTTTTTAAATAAATGTAGATACTCTTGCTATCTGTTTTTACATTTTCAACCAGCTTCCTCTCATACTTTTATTTTCTTTCTCCTGGTTAACCTTTTAGTCATTCTGTGCCACATAAAAGGTTCCTACGCAAGTGAAGAGCTCATGGTTCTGGTCATATTTTAGCATGGGTAGAGGATTGATTATGATGGCTGCTTAGCTCAGTTGGCTAGGTGGCTAGCATGTTTTTCAGAATAACACCAACATTGCAGATTCATTTCCTGTTCCAGCTGAGCTATACTTGGGACCTGCCTCCTCACCCTGTCCCTGAAAGTGGGAAGCAATGGCAAATCACCTCTGACAAAAACTGCCAAGAAAATGGCTCAGGATAAAGCATCAAGATAGTAAGCCAAAGGACCTGTTTTTGGGAAGAGCACATCTGATAATGATAATGGGAGGATTGACTAACTAACAGGAAACAGAGAGTTGTGATGAATGTTATCATTGTCAGGTTGGCAAACTATAACTAATGGAGTGTCACAGGGATCAGTGCTGGGGCTTCAGCCATTTACAATCTATATTAATGACTTGGATATGAACATATGGACAGGAGAAGGCCACTCGGCCCCTCAAGCCTGCTCTGCCATTCAATAAGACCATGGCTGATCTGATAGTCACCTCAAATCTGCATCCTGCCTACCCCCAATATCCTACCCCTTTGTTAATCAAGAATCTATCCACTTCTGCCTTAAAAATATTCAAAGATTCTCTTCCTGAAAAGGCAGTGGGAGCAGAGTTCCAAAGACTCATAACCCTCTGAGAGAAAAAATTTCGCCGCATCTCAGCTTTAAATGGACGACCTCTTATTTTCAAACACCGACCCCTAGTTCTAGCTACTCCCACAAGAGGAAACATCCTGTCTACATCCACCCTGTCAAGACCCCTCAGGATCTTATATGTTTCAATCAAGTCACCTCTTACTCTTCTAAATTCCAGCGGATACAAACCTAGCCTGTCCAACCTTTCTTCATCCCGTCCATTCCAGGTATTAGTTTGGTAAACCTTCTCTGAACTGCTTCCAACACATTTACATCCTTCCTTAAATGCTGCACACTATACTCCAAATGTGGTCTCACTAGCGCTCTGTATAACTGAAGCATAGCCTTCCTACTTCTGTAATCAGTTCCCCTTGCAATAAATGATAACATTCTATTAGCTTTCCTAATTACTTGCTGTACCTGCATACTAACCTTGTAATTCATGCACTAAGACACCCAGATCCCCCTGAATCCCAGAGCTGTGCAATCTCTCACAGTTTAGATAATATGCTTCTCTTTTATTCTTCCTACCAAAATGGACAATTTCATATTTTCCTACATTATACTTCATTTGCTAGGTCGTTACCCACTCACTGAACCTATCTATATCTTTTTGTAACCTCCTTATGTTCTCTTTACAACTTACTTTCCTACCTATCTTTGTGTCATCAGCAAATTTGGCAACCATCTCATCCATCCCTCCGTCCAAGCTATTTATATAAATTGTAAACAGTTGAGGCTGCAGCACTGATCCCTCTGGCACACCATTCATTACATCTTGCCAACCTGAAAAAGACCATTTATGGCTACTCTCTGCTTCCTGTTAGCCAGCCAATCTTCTGTCTATGACAATATGTTACCCCCCTATACCATGAGCTTTTATTTTACGCAATAACCTCTGACATGGCACCTTATCAAATGCCTTCTGGAAATCTAAGTATAGCACACCCACCGGTTCCCCTTTACCCACAGCACATGTTACTTCCTCAAAGAACTCCAATAAGTTGGTTAAATTTGCTGTCGACACAAAGATAGGTAAGAAAGCAAAGTTGTGAGAAGGATACAAAGAATCTGCAAAGGGATATAGAAAGGTTAAGTGAATGGGCAAAAATGTGGCAGTTGGAGTATTATGTGGGAAAATGTGAGGCTGTCCATTTTGGCAGGAAGAATAGAAAAGCAAAATATTATCTAAATGGAGAGAAACTGCAGAATGCTGCATTACAGCGGGATCTGGGTGTCCTTGTATATGAATCACAAAATGTTAGTGTGCAGGTGCAGCAAGTAATTGGGAAGGCAGATTATTGTAAGGGGGATAGAGTATAAAAGTAAAAAGTAAAAGTCTTGCATTGGCGAGACTGCACCTAGATTACTGTGTAAATTTTGGTCTCCTTACATAAGGAAGTATATGTTTGCATTGGGTGCAGTTCAGAGTAATTCCTGGGATGAAAGGGGTTGTCTTAAAGGATTAGCGGGTTGGGCCTAAACTGATTGGAGTTTAGAAGAATAAAAGGTGATCTTCTGAGGTGGTCTTGACAGGGTAAATGTTGAGAGGATGTTTCCTCTTGAGGGGGAATGTAGAACTAAGAGGCACGGTAGAAACATCATAAATAGGAGCAGGAGCATACCCCTTGATGCCTTTAGAGTCCAGAAATCTATCTATTTCCTTCTTAAATATATTCAATGACTTGAGCTCCACAGTCTCTGTGGTAGAGAATTCCACAGGTTCACCACCCTCTGAGTGAAGAAATTTCTCCTCATCTCAGCCCTAAATAGCCTACCCCGTATCCTGAGACTGTGATCCCTTGTTCCAGATCCCCCAGTCAGAGGAAACACCATCCCTGTCAGAATTTTATACGTTTCAACGAGATCCCCTCTCATTCTTCTAAACTCCAGTACAGGCCTAGACAGCCCAATCCCTCCTAATGACAATCCTGCCATTCCAGGAATTAGTCTGGTGAACCTTTGCTGCACTCTCTCTATGGCAAGTTTCTTAGATAAGGAGACCAAAACTGCACACAATACTCCAGGTGTGGTCTCACCAAGGCCCTGTACAGCTGCAGTGAGACATCCTTGCTCCTTTACTTGAGTCCTCTCGCAACGAAGGCCAACATAGCATTTGTCTTCTTAACTGCTTGCTGCATGCTTGCTTTCAGTGATTGGTGTATAAGGACACCCAGGTCCTTTTTACATCAACATTTCCCAATCTATCACCATTTAAATAATACTGTGCCATTCTGTTTTTCCTATCAAAGTGGATAACTTCCCACTTATCCATGTTATACTGCATCTGCCATGTATTTGCCCATTCATTCAACCTGTCTAAATCGCCTTGAAGCCTCTTAACATCCCCCTCACCGCTCACATTCCCACTAAGTTTTGTATCATCAGGAAACTTGGAAATATTACGTTTGGTTCCCTCATCCAAATCATTAATATATATTGTGAGCAGCTGGGGCCCAACACTGATCCCTGCGGTACCCCACTAGTCACTGCCTACCACTCTGAAAAAGACCCATTTGTTCCTATTCTCTGTTTCCTGTCTGCCAACCAATTCTCAATCCATGTTAATATATTACCCCCAATCCCATGTACTATAATTTTACACACTAACCTCTTATGTGGGACATTATCAAAAGTTTTCTGAAGATCCAAATACACCACATCCTCTGGTTCTCCCTTATCTATTCTGCGAGTTACATCCTCAAAAAAACTCCAGTAGGTTTGTCAAACATGATTTCCCTTTCATAAACCCACGCTGACTTTGTCTAATCCTGTTGTTTATTTTCTAAATGTCCTGTTATCACATCCACTCCCATTTAAGATGGAGATGAAGAGGAATTTTTTCTCTTAGTGGATTGTTCACCTTTGGAATTCCTTTCTACAGAGAGCAGTAGAGGTTGAGTGATTGAATAGATTCAAGGCTAGGTTAGACAGATTTTTGATCTACAAGGGAGTCAAGGTTATGGGAGGCTGGCAGGAAAATGGAGTTAAGTCCACCATCAGATCTGTCATGATCTTATTGAATGATGGAGCCAAATGGCCTACTCCTGCTCCTATTTCTTATGATCTTATGAAGAATATTATGAACTAAATGGCAGGGTCTTCCATTTTGACAGGGTTAATGCAAAATTCCCTCCCTTTGCACTTTCAGAAAAATCACTCAATCCTGAATTATTACTACCTCACTACTTACTACTTTATTATCATTTAATTCCTTTTCAATTGTGTTTCTGTTTAAATGTATGACTGAGGCTCTTACATTTTAACCAGTAAAATCTCGTGTACCAGTTTTGCATCTGTCCTTTCAAAATAAGTATTTAGTGGAAATATCTACATTTTATCTTCTTTATCCTTTCACAGTTTGTAACTTCATGTGCCACGAGAAATGCCTAAGAAATGTGAAGACCCTTTGTTCATGTTTGGCACCGAACCTGGTAAAGGTAAGAAAACCAGTGGATGCAACACTGGTTTAAGTTCTTGTTAAGACTCAGCACCCATTGAAGAGAGAAGTGCCCATGTCGTGTTTTATAACCAGTCAGTTCTGCATCAAAGGGAAGCTGTTGCTGTTTTAGTTCGTTAGATTATTGTTCATTTGCAGAATTTAAAAGAGAAACATCTTTCTAATGGGTTCATTCTGTCCAGTGCTTGTTATAAGATAGGTCAGTGCTTCTGAAATACTTGCACATTATGGTCTTAGGACAGTCCTTTTGTTAAAAATAAAATGCATTAGGAACATAATTCTGTGACTATTTCTGGTGTGTTGTTTTGGTGTTCTTTAAATACAATTTATTTGCTGGTTTAGAGAATTCAGTAGTGCGTAACCACAAACACCCACGCAAAGCACAGAGTGTGTATTGAAATCATAAAAATTCAATGTTCTTTGAAGAATGGAAAGTAATGCAATTTAAGCAGACATTTCAGTTAATAGGAGGGAGGGAGGAATTCTCATCCCCAATAACCTTCTAAAAATCAAGCGGATGCAAAGAATTGTCATCGACAATTGTCATGGCTATTTTCTTAATTACTTACACTTCTCATCATTCACGTTCTTGTGGCCTGCAGCTTTCTCAGTTTATTTCCTTCTCTGTGGTCTAATCTTCTCGTAATTTTTAAATGTTTCTTTCATCGGCTCAGTCCTTCCATTTTCTATTTCCTTTCCACGTTAGCCTAGTGACTAAGCTAAAACCCCAGTGGTCATGATTTCGGGACTTAACATTGAGTTCAACCACTTCAGACCATGAGCTCTCTCCTCTATCCTCATCCCTTTTTTAAATCTCTTTTTTCAAAATTCATTTTTATTTTTATTCAGTTATTTTTACTTTTATTTTTATTTATTTTCATTTTTATTCATTTATTCATCGTTTTATCCCCCTTTTTATCCTCCTTTTTATCCCATTTTCTATCCTTTTCCCCACCACCGCCCCTCCCCCACCTCACCTCCCCCCACCGCCCCTCCCCCACCTCACCTCCCCCCACCTCACCTCCCCCCACCTCCCCTCCCCCCACCTCCCCTCCCCCCACCTCCCCTCGCCCCACCTCCCCTCCCCCCACCTCCCCTCCCCCACCTCCCCTCCCCCCACCTCCCCTCCCCCCACCTCCCCTCCCCCCACCTCCCCTCCCCCCACCTCACCTCCCCCCACCGCCCCTCCCCCACCGCCCCTCCCCCACCTCACCTCCCCCCACCTCACCTCCCCCCACCTCCCCTCCCCCCACCTCCCCTCCCCCCACCTCCCCTCCCCCCACCTCCCCTCGCCCCACCTCCCCTCGCCCCACCTCCCCTCCCCCCACCTCCCCTCCCCCACCGCCCCTCCCCCACCTCCCCTCCCCCCACCTCCCCTCCCCCCACCTCCCCTCCCCCCACCTCCCCTCCCCCCACCTCACCTCCCCCCACCTCACCTCCCCCCACCGCCCCTCCCCCACCGCCCCTCCCCCACCTCACCTCCCCCCACCTCCCCTCCCCCCACCTCCCCTCCCCCCACCTCCCCTCCCCCCACCTCCCCCCCAAACAGGACCAGCTGTTACTTGTTCCATGTTGTTCTTTCCAGAGTGCTTACCCTTGTTCTGCTGTATTCACATTCTGCTTTCTTACCTTTATGACACTATCAGCACCTTTTTTAGCCCTTACCCCTACCATTAACACTCCTTTTGTCCTTTTGTTCATGATATCTTTGTCAATCTCTCCTTTGCCCCCTCCTATCACTGACCTTCTATCCGGCTTCACCTGCTCCACCCCCGCCCTTAAACAGTATAAATTTCGCCACATTTCTACTTCTCTGTAGCTCTGAAGAAGGATATTCAGACTTGAAACGTTAACTCTGTTTCTCTGTCCTCAGAGGCTGTCAGACCTGCTGAGTATTTCCAGCATTTTCTGTTTTTGTTTCAGATTTCCAGCATCTGCAGCAATTTGCTTTTATCTTATGTCATGATTTCCAATCCCACCACATTACCCTGTGAGATTGAATTTAATAGTTCTGATAATTTGTTCGCTGTCAGCAGGAAATAACCATGACATCTACTGGATAATTGTTAAAAACTGAACTGCTTCACTTGCTTGGAAGGGAATCTGCTATTGCTCTCCCTGGCCAGTCCTGCATGTGACTCCAATGTAGGAACATTTTATTTTTATTCATTCACAGGATCTGGGCTTTGCTGGCTGGGCCCAGCATTTATTGCCCATCCCTAGTTGCCCTTGAGAAGGTGGTGGTGAGCTGCCTTCTTGAACCGCTGCAGTCCATGTGGTGTAGGTACACCCTCAGTACTGTTAGGAAGGGAGTTCCAGGATTTTGACCCAGCGACAGAGAAGGAACGGCCGATATATTTTCAAGTCAGGATGGTGATTTGGAGGGGAACTTCCAGGTGCTGGTGTTCCCATTTGTCTGTTGCCCTCGTCCTTCTAGATGGCAGTGGTCGTGGGTTTGGTAGGTGCTGTCTAAGGAGTCCTGGTGAATTCCTGAAGTGCATCTTGTAGATGGTACACACTGCTGCTACTGTGCGTTGGTGGTGGAGGGAGTGAATGTTTGTGGATGTGGACAGACTGGATGCAGGAATAATGTTTCCTCTGGCTGGGGGGGTCTAGAACAAAGAGTCACAGTCTCAGGATATGGGGCAGGCCATTTAGGACTGAGATGGGGAGAAAATTCTTCACTCAGAGGGTGGTGAATCTTTGGAATTCTCTACCACAGAGGGCTGTGGAGGCTCAGTCATTGCGTATGTTCAAGACTGAGATCGATTGATTTCTACATATGAAAGACATCAAGGGATACGGGGATTGTGGAGGAAAGTGGTGTTGAGACAGAAGTTCAGCCTTTATCTCATTGAATGGCAGAATGAGCTCACAGGCTGAATGGTCTCTGCCTGCTCCCATTTCTTATGTTCTCACACCCATGTAGCTGCATGTTCTACAATCAACAGGTTTGTTCTGGCAGTCTTCTGTCTTGTGAGATGATATTTTGTGTTTTGGTGGTCAACTCTGTGTTAAACATCACCTGATGTGACTCAGGAGCCCCACTAAGGCGTGGCAGCCTCTGCCGCTCATGCTGCAGATGGAAACAAAGGACTGAGAAGGTGTAGGATTTGCTGACCTCTGTTTTCACTGGCCTCTTTTATCGGCCAGCTGGGCTTTCTGTTTCGTCTCGCCTCTTCCATTGCCCTTTCAAATAGTCACCTCCCAGAGGTCCCAGCCATCAGCAGCTGTCTCCCATTTGCTGTGCTGATGTCTGCCAACTTCATATCCCACTTGCAAGTGATCTTGTAGCAGATTTATGGCTATCCAGCAGCTTGTGACCCAGTGGCTAGTTAATTGTACAGAAGGTATATGGGCACCATCCATGCAGTGATTGTGACCGAGCCATTGCTGATACCATTGGCTTTGTGATGCATGTACACTGACAGAATTAGCACACACCAGGACGTCTGAGTTGGTGACCTTTTCCTGCCAAGAGACGTTGAGGATAAGTCTGAGACAGTGAAGATAGAAACTGTTCAGCTTTTACTCCCGCCTAGCATGGGTTGTTCAGGCTTTACCATTGGAGTGAAGTGCGCTGAGGACTCAGGCTTGGTAGACTTGCAGTTTGGCATTTTCCATCTGATACGTTTATAAAGTGCCTTAAGTGCTCTAAGGCACTCAGTTTAGGGTTGAATCTGAGTATGGAGAGAGTTTAAGGTGGTAACTGAAAGTCAGTTGAAGACATCAGTTTTGAGGAACTTTTTGAAGGTCGGGAGGAATGATGATGAGTTTCAGAAGGGGATCCCTGAATTTTGATTAGTGAAGATTCTACCACAGATCGTAGTGCAAGGAAGACAGAATGTCATGGTCGTATGGGTTAAGTGTGGAGAATGCAAACAAGGATATAGGGCTGGAGAAAGTGGGGAAATGTTGTGTTCAGCATTAGCAATAGCACAATAGATACAGTAGTAATATTATCAGCAACAAAATTAATGTTAAAGGGAAACGAGCTCTTAAATGCAGTTGAACTAATAGATTCAGGATTTGGAGTTGTTAGAAAGCCACATTGATGAGATATTCTCAAACTACTTTGGGTACAACTGCAACCTGGGAAGCCATACTTCTATTTAAAAAATTTCCCAGGTAACCATCTGATCCCTCCTAAAGTTTTAACCTTAATTATTAGCCATAGATTTGTCAAATTTTACAGAAGGAGGCCGTTTGACCCAACCTGCCTGTACTCTTTAAAGAGCTATCTAATTAGTCCCATTGCATTGCACTTTCCCCACAGCCCTGCAAATTTTTCCATTTCATATATTTATTCTGTTCCGTTTTGAAAGCTATTGAATTCATTTCCACTGTTTTTTCAGGAAGTATATTCCAGATCACAACAACCTACTGTGTAAAACTGCCAATTACCTTAAAATCTGTTTCCTCTGATTACCAACCCTTCTACCAATGGAAGACATTTTTCCTTATTTATCAATATTGCTAATAAATTTGAACATCTCTATTAAATCTGCCGCTAATGTCCTGCTCGAATGAGACTACTCCAGATTCTCTCGTCTCTCCAGTCAAACAGTTGATTTTTTATTAGCATTAACACCTAGTTTCAGCCTTGATGAAACAAGTCCATAAATGTGGTTAAGGACATTTGCTTAGAACTTGGTATTCACCAATTTAACTGCAGTGATGCTGGACAGTATAATTCAATGCTGGAAGCCTGCAACATTTTCAAACTCTGTGCTAGTGAAGAGATTTACTAGAATGGTTCCACAGATGAGGGATTACAGTTGTGTGGAGAAGCTGGAGTTGGCTTTCTTTGCTCTAAAGAAGAGTTTTGATTGAGGTGGTTAAAAGTATAATGGGTTAGATAGAATAAACATTGAGAAACAGTTTCCAATGACTGATGGGTTAATAACAGATTTATTGTGATAGGCAAAAAGAAAAGCTACTTGAAATGCTTTTTTACACAATGAGTGATTATGATTTTTATCACAGGGTCAGAGAGCCATAACATTTCAGAAGGTAGTCATTTGGCCCATCTACTCCATGCAGTAACCAGGGAATAAACCACTAACAATAATAAAAGAAAACTAACTCAATCTTTTGTCTTAGCATTTTACCAACACATGTGAAAATGTTAAAGTTCACCTATCTAGGTGAACATAAGTACTGAAATCACATTCCCAAAACTGGGAAATTCAATTGATCAAACCTGGATTCCAAATGAGCCACATGTGTACAATATATGGGGTGCCTGTTCCATGGAGTTACCATTTGCTCACTGAAGTACTGGTCCCATTATTTAGGTTGAAGAATCCGGCAAAGGAAGGGATGCAGAAGTTCTGCTGAATTTAATGGCAGGACCTCATTTTCAATTTATTTCTTCCATTTCCTGCCCAGCAGTTGACCAGATTGACAGGATAACTGGCTGCCAGAGAGCAAAACAAGTAGTAGGAGGTCACAGTTAGGGACAGCCCCACTAATCAGGAGAGGGAGGTTGCAGCTCAGGAGTTGAGAACAGGTTTGTGATCACAGCAGGTGCTATAGAGAGGCCAGGCTCAGCAGATGTCACTGGGCCAGAGGCTCAAGTTAATGCTCTGGGGGCATGGGTTCAAATCCTACCACAGCAGCTGGTGGAATCTAAATTCATTTAGTAGATCTGGAATGGAAAGCTAGTCTTATAATGGTGACCATGAAACCAGCATCAATTGTTGTAAAAACTGATATGGTTCACTAATGCCCTTTAGGGAAGGAAATGTGCTGTCCTTGCCTAATCTGGCCTACATGTGACTCCAGACCCACAATGATGTGGTTGGGTCTTAACTGCCCTCTGAAATGGTTCTCTCGGTTCAAGGGCAGTTAGGGACGGCAATAATACTAACCTTACCAGTGATGGAGGAGGTTGCAGATGGATATAGATAAGTTGAGTGAGTGGGCAAATGGAATTTAATGTGGGAAAATGTGAAGTTGTTCACTTTGGCAGGAAGAACAAAAAAGCAGAGTATTATTTTAATGGAGAAAGGCTGCATAGTTCTGAAGTGCAGAGGGATCTAGGTGTTCTAGTGCATGTGTCACAATAAGTTAGTATGCAGGTATAGCAAGTAATTGAGAAGGCTAAAGGAATGCTCTCCTTGATTACGAGAGGAATTGAACATAAAAGTAAGGATGTTATGCTTCAGTTATACAGGGCATTGGTGAGACTGCACCTGGAATACTGTGTGCAGTTTTGGTCTCCTTATTTGGAGGCGGTTCAGAGGAGGTTCACTAGATTGGTACCTGGAACGAGTGGGTTGTCTCATGAGGAAAGGTTGGACAGACTGGGCTTGTTTCCACTGGAGTTTAGAAGAGTGAGGGGTGATTTGATTGAAGTATACAAGATCCTGAACGGCCTTGACAAGGTGGACGTTGAAATGATATTTCCTCTTGTGGGTGAGTCCAGAACTAGGGGGCACGGTTTTAAAATTAGGGGTCACCCTTTTAGGACGGAGATGAGACATTTTTTTCTCAGAGGGTTGTGTGACTTTGGAACTCTCTGTCTCAGAAGGTGGTGGAGGTGGGGTCACTGAATAATTTTAAGGCAGAGGTAGATAGATTCTTACAAAAAGCTAAAAGCTGCTGCGGATGCTGGAAATCCAAAACAAAAACAGAATTACCTGGAAAAACTCAGCAGGTCTGACAGCATCGGTGGAGAAGAAATCAGTTAACGTTTCGAGTCCTCACGACCCTTCGGCAGAACTGAGTATAGTTAGGAGAAAGGTGAAATATAAGCTGGTCTACGGTGGGGGGCGGGGGGAGAGAGAAGTTGAGGGTGGGGTGATTGTGGGGATAAGCAAGCAGTGATAGGAGCAGATAATCAAAAGATGTCACAGACAAAAGGGTTAAAGAGGTGTTGAAGGTGGTGATATTATCTAAGAAAAGTGCTAATTAAGAATGGAAGACAGGATACTCAAAGTACAGCTCTAGTGGGGGTGGGGTGGAAAGACTAACAAAGTTTTAGTTTTAGATTTAAAAATAATGGAAATAGGTGGGAAAAGAAGAATCTATATAAATTATTGAAAAAAAAAGGGGGAGGTGGGGAGAAACGGGGTGGGGATGGGGGAGGGGAGTTTAAGATCTAAAGTTGTTGAATTCAATATTCAGCCCGGAAGGCTGTAAAGTGCCTAGTCGGAAGATGAGGTGCTGTTCCTCCAGTTTGCGTTGGGCTTCACTGGAACAATGCAGCAAGCCAAGGACAGACATGTGGGGATGAGAGCAAGGTGGAGTGTTAAAATGGCAAGCGACAGGGAGGTTTGGGTCTTTCTTGCGGACAGACCGCAGGTGTTCTGCAAAGCGGTCGCCCAGTTTGCGTTTGGTCTCTCCAATGTAGAGGAGACCGCATTGGGAGCAACGAATGCAGTAGACTAAGTTAGGGGAAATGCAAGTGAAATGCTGCTTCACTTGAAAGGAGTGTTTGGGCCCTTGGATGGTGAGGAGAGAGGAAGTGAAGGGGCAGGTGTTGCATCTTCTGCGTGGGCATGGGGAGGTGCCATAGGTGAGGGTTGAGGAGTAGGGGGTGATGGAGGAGTGGACCAGGGTGTCCCGGAGGGAACAGTCCCTACGGAATGCCGCCAGGGGTGGTGAAGGGAAGATGTGTTTGGTGGTGGCATCATGCTGGAGTTGGCGGAAATGGCGGAGGATGATCCTTTGAATGCGGAGGCTGGTGGGGTGATAAGTGAGGACAAGGGGGACCCTATCATGTTTCTAGGAAGGAGGAGAAGGCGTGAAGGCGGATGCGCGGGATATGGGCCGGACACGGTTGAGGGCCCTGTCAACGACCGTGGGTGGAAAACCTCGGTTAAGGAAGAAGGAGGACATGTCAGAGGAGCTGTTTTTGAAGGTAGCGTCATCAGAACAGATGCGACGGAGGCGAAGGAACTGAGAGAATGGGATGGTGTCCTTGCAGGAAGCGGGGTGTGAGGAGCTGTAGTCGAGGTAGCTGTGGGAGTCGGTAGGCTTGTAATGGATATTGGTGGACAGTCTATCATCAGAAATTGAGACAGAGAGGTCAAGGAAGGGAAGAGAAGTGTCAGAGATGGACCATGTGAAAATGATGGAGGGGTGGAGATTGGAAGCAAAATTAATAAATTTTTCCAGGTCCCGACAAGAGCATGAAGCCGCACCAAAGTAATCATCGATGTACCGGAGAAAGAGTTGTGGGAGGGGGCCGGAGTAGGACTGGAACAAGGAATGTTCCACATACCCCATAAAGAGACAGGCATAGCTGGGGCCCATGCGGGTACCCATAGCCACACCTTTTATTTGGAGGAAGTGAGAGGAGTTAAAGGAGAAATTGTTCAGTGTGAGAACAAGTTCAGCCAGACGGAGGAGAGTAGTGGTGGATGGGGATTGTTGGGGCCTCTGTTCAAGGAAGAAGCTAAGGGCCCTCGGACCATCCTGGTGGGAGATGGAGGTGTAGAGGGATTGGACATCCATGGTGAAGAGGAAGCGGTTGGGGCCAGGGAACTGGAAATTGTTGATGTGACGTAAGGTGTCAGAGGAATCACGGATGTAGGTGGGAAGGGACTGGACAAGGGGAGAGAGAAGGGAGTCAAGATAACGAGAAATGAGTTCCGTGGGGCAGGAACAGACTGACACGATCGGTCTGCCAGGACAGTTCTGTTTGTGGATTTTGTGTAGGAGGTAGAAGCGGGCCGTCCGGGGTTGGGCGACTATCAAGTTGGAAGCTGTGGGAGGAAGATCTCCAGAGGAGATGAGGTCAGTGACAGTCCTGGAAACAATGGCTTGATGTTCTGTGGTGGGGTCATGGTCCAGGGAGAGGTAGGAGGAAGTGTCTGCGAGTTGACGCTCAGCCTCCGCGAGGTAGAGGTCAGTGTGCCAGACAACAACAGTACCACCCTTGTCAGCGGGTTTGATGACAATGTTGGGGTTGGACCTGAGAGAACGGAGTGCAGTGAGTTCAGAGAGAGACAGATTAGAATGGGTGAGAGGAGCAGAGAAATTGAGACGGCTAATGTCACGCCGACAGTTCTCAATGAAAAGATCAAGAGAAGGTAAGAATCCAGAGGGAGGGGTCCAAGTGGAGGGAGAATATTGGAGGTGGGTAAAAGGATCCGTTGAACGGGGAAGAGGACTCCTGCCCAAAGAAGTGAGCACGGAGACGAAGACGGCGGAAGAAGAGTTCAGCATCGTGCCGAGCCCGAAATTCATTGAGATGAGGGCGTAAGGATATGAAACTAAGTCCTTTGCTGAGCACTGAATGTTCAGCATCGGAGAGGGGAAGGTCAGGGGGTATAGTGAATACGCGGCTGGGGCTGGGATTGGAAGATGGGGTGGGGACGGAGGGACAAGCAGGGGTGGAGGGTCCCAGATGGGTGTTGGTGTCGATGAGTTGGTGGAGCTTGCGTTCCTTAGCACTTGAGAGAAAGAGAAAAAGTTTCTTGTTGAGGCGACGGATGAGGCGAAGAATAAAATGAAACTGGGGGCACGCTTTTGTCTGTGACATCTTTTGATTATCTGCTCCTATCACTGCTTGCTTATCCCCACAATCACCCCACCCTCAACTTCTCTCTCCCCCCGCCCCCCACCTTAGACCAGCTTATATTTCACCTCTCTCCTAACTATACTCAGTTCTGCCGAAGGGTCGTGAGGACTCGAAACGTCAACTGATTTCTTCTCCACCGATGCTGCCAGACCTGCTGAGTTTTTCCAGGTAATTCTGTTTTTGTTGTAGATAGATTCTTGTTAGGCAAGGGAATCAAACGTTATTGGGGTTAGGGGAATGTGGAAATCGAAACACAAGATAATCAGCCATGATCTTATTGAATGGCGGAGCAGGCTCGAGGGGCTGAATGGCCTACTCCTGTTCCTATTTCTTATGTTCTTATGATGCCCACAACCCATGAAAGACTCAAGAAAAAGAAAGGACGGGGGCCGACAGCTTTTTTGGGGGATCATTCCTGGGGAAAAAACATTGACCTTGGGGAGCCAGTAGCTCCTATCTCTGGAAAACCCCGGCAACAGCTGTAGAATTTAATTCCGGTTCCAAACTGCACTATGGGAGCCTGATTTAAATATGTAAACCAAGTGCTCTGCCTTTGCAAGATTGGACACTTGTATTCCTTACAAATCATGACAGCAAAATTGGCAGAAGATGTTTGTGTGTTGGATTAAGGTCACAATTGGTGTTTTTTAGGGTTTAACTCCTCCCAACCACCTGGGTTGTGGTGGGTGTTAACATTGAAGTCACTGTTTCTACAGATTAGTTTTGAATTTACTCCCTTCAAACACCTCTGGTATCCTTTATAAAAACAAAAAACTACTGCGGATGCTGGTATCCTTTGGTTCTGCTGTTCTGGGCAAGGTTAAACAGTTTGTTGTTGTCAACATTATCTAGCCCCTTTGAAAGCCTAGAAACAGCAGTACTAACACCTTCCAGTCTGCTCTTTGCCAGTGAGCGGCATGTGGTACAATTTATGTAATTTTTCCGACTTTTATCTTGTTCTATATATGATGAGTGGATCAGTGTGGAATGCTGACAGTAAGGTAATTTTAACTATGTCTCATCTTTCCTGATCATTACTGCTTAGATTTGGCAAATAGACAATTCAAGTGCGAGCATTCCTGAATGTCCCTGTCTTTCCAGAGTCATCAGAAAGTTGAAATTCTTTTTATAGGATAATTAATTCTGTTCCACACCATAAAGTAAATTTTCAGCTTGGTTTATTTTTATTTAGTTTATAAATAAAGAGAACCTTGGTGATGAACTTGAAAGTTGCTACAGGAAATGGAAGTGGTGGAGATATCAGGTTATTTTCTACCAATTTGTTTTTCCATGAATGATTGCTCAGCTACAGAGTGAAAGGTCCAGCCCATGCTGAACCATAGAATATACCCACTTCAGATTATTACAGAATGAACTTTGAAGCTAAAAATGAGTGGGCAGGATTCATAAACGCCCATGGAAGTTTGCAGGGCTGCCTGTTACTGTACATGATGAGGTGCAATAAATCCTCAGTACAAAAAGGGCTAAGAGTGACATACTGTGCATTTGTGCAGAGGAGGCATAGCTCAGCTGTGTGTTATTTTGTAGGAGGGCACCTGGTGACAGGGTTAACAGCTGAAGGCAGGACCACCAGTGGTGGAGATATTAAAATTGGGAAAGCCCAAAAGGCCAGAATTAAGAGGATTGCAGATATCTTGGAGGGTGATAAGACTGGAGGAGATTACAGAGATAGGGGGAGAGGGATAGGGGGAGAGGGACCTCGTGGTGTGATTTGAAAACAAAGAGGAGAATTTAAAAATCAGGATATTTGACTGGGAGCCAATGTAGTTCAGCAAACAGGGGGGTGAATGGGACTTGCTGTGAATAAGGACATGATTGGCAGAGCTTTTTGATTACCTCAAGTTTACAGAGGCCTGAATCTTCGGCTAGGTGAGTGGAGGCGGAGCTCGCTCACTGAGGCATAAAATGACACAGGGTGACGTTGGAACTTAAACTAATCTCTCTGAGGCAGCTCTGTGCCTCGGAGATTTCTGTGCTCTTCCGCGCGCATGCGCTGACTTAGGGAAATTCCTTCCTCCCCCCCTCGCCGCCCTTACAGGGAGCGCTCAGCGCTTCTGGGCGCGTGTCACGCTGGGCAGGCCTTAATTGGCCCGCCCACGTAAAATGGCAGCACGGACCTGATCGGGGGCGCTGATTGGGTCCGCCCCCACACAACGCGCCGCCCCCCCCCTCCACCAATGGGGAGAATATGGAAGACTAGCCGGGAATGTACTAGAAAGTCAGGTCTGGAAGTAACAAAGGCATGATTGAGCAGAGGCAGTGGTGGAGTCGGGCAATGTTAAGGAGTTGGAAATAGGCGGTTGTAGAGATGGTGTGGACATCGGATCAGTTACTCGCCTCTAAGTCAAGTGTAACACCAATGGTGTAAACAGTCTGGTTCAGAGGGTGCCAAGGACAAGGAGGGAGTAGGTAGCTATGGACTGGAGTTTGTAGTGAGGACCAAAGGCAGTGGCTTCATTCTTCCAAATATTTAATTGGAGGAAATTTCTGTTCATCCTGTACTGGATATTGGACAAGTCGTCTGATAATTTAGAAAAGTGGACAAGTCAAAAAAAGGTTATGATGAGGTAGAGCTGGATGTTGTCCATGTGAAAACTAATGCTGTGTTTTTGGATAATGTCACCAAGGGGCAACATATAGATGAGAAATAGGAAGGGGCCAAAGATAGAGCCTTGGGGGACACCAGAGATAATGGTGCAGGAGTAGGAAGAGAAGCCATTGCAAGTGACTCTCTGGTTACAATTAGATAAATAAGAAAGGAACTAGGTCAGAGCAGGTCCCACTCAGCTGGATGACATTGAAGAGGTGTTGGAGGAGGAGGGTGGGGTCAAATATGTTAAATGCTGCATACAGATTGAAAAGGATAAAGAGCGATAGCTTATCTTTGTCACAGTCACAAAGGATGTGCTTTGTGACTTTGATAAGAGCTGTTTCTGTACCGTAATGGGGCAAAAACCTGATTGGAGGGGTTCAAATGTGGAGTTCTGGGAAAGATTGGAACAGATTTTTAGAGGTGATGACACATTCAAGGATTTGTAAGTGAAAATTTCAGAGGCACTGGTGACAATCTTCAAGGGCAGAATTTTACATCCCACGGGCGGGCATGTGCCAACCCGATCGGGCGTAAAATCGGGTGAGAAGACGTCGGGTGAGTGGCCCGACCTCATCCCGTGCCCGCACAATATTTCACTCAGCGTGCGCATGCAAAAGTCAGAAGCGTGCTCGCCGACAATTAAGAGGGCAACTAAGCCCATTCATGGTGCAATTGTCTCCGATTTTTCATGGTCTGTCCAGCCTTACGGTCGGCAGACAGGCAATTCGGCCAGGCAGACTTCGCATTTTTCATGAAACCTCATCCAAGGGCAGGATGAGGTTTCCATTATTAAATAAAACAAAAAGAAAAATCTGTGGACAGCACTTTTATCATGTATATGTTCAGGTGCCTGATTGTGATGCTTGGACATTTTGTTCCTGATTTTCAAATCTTTATTTCATGGTTTTTGGGTTTGCAGCTTCCTGAGGAAGTTCTGTGCCTTGGGGGAGCTTTCTGTCAGCACTGGAAACGTCACCACCCGCCATCCTCCCGTCCTCACCCTGGTAGTGCTGCATGCGTTTCACACTGCCTGGCAATTGACTGGCCAGGTGAAATTGCAGTCGGGGGCCGATCCTGGTCAGCGGTCCATTTCCTGACTGCTCCCAGGCCCACCGATGGCGCCCGCCTGCTGAGCTGAAAATTCAGGCCCAAGTCTTCCTTAAGATACAGGAGTGGTGTATTTTCAGATTCAAAATAACGGGCAAAAGGAGTAGAAGTGATGTGAGGAAAAATGTTTTCACCCAGATGGTGGTTGTAACCTGGAGTGAACTTCCTGAAAGGGTGGTGTAGGCAGGGTCGACTGAGGTATTCGAAAGGGAATTAGACTGCTATCGGGAAAGAGAATATGCAAGGTTATGGAGTGAAAGCAGGAGAGTGGGATTGGGTAGGATGCTTTTTCAGTGAACCATTGCAGACTCAATGGCTGAATGGCCTCCTTCTGCACTGTAAAGAGTCTGTGGTCCTGTGATTTTGGAGAGGGAAAGGAGGTTGGGGTAGTAGTTTGCAAGGAAAGTGGGGTCAAAGGTTGTTTTTTTTGAGGAGGGGGTGATGATGGCAGTTTCAAGGAGAATAGGACAATACCTGAAGAGAGAGAACCATTTACAGGATCAGCTAATGTGGGGGTCAGGAGGGAAAGTTGGAGTTCAGTGGAATAGGATTGAGGAAACAGGAGGTAGGTCTCTTGAACAAGATGAGTGGAGATAGGAGAGAAACTAGAGAAAGATGCAAGTTTTGGGGCTAGGTCAGGGAGGAGCTTTAGAGAATCCTTTGGCCAGAAGGGCTATTGGAAGGGAGTGAAAAGGCATAGGCAGCAGATCAGATTGTCTCAATGTCCATCAGCTGCTTGGACTTGTTGGAGGTGAGGGCAGAGAAGACAGGGGGGAGGGGTTTAAGAAGACGGTCCTCGGTAGAGAAAAGAAAAGCTGGTGGTTATTTTGATGCCAGGATGAACCTCGAATAATGCGCCGTTTTAGCAGACGCGAGCAGGACACGATAGTGCTTTATGTTGTCCAGCCAGGTCTGGTGGTGAATGGCTAAACCAGTTGTCTGCCAGAATCTGTTGAATTTGCATCTGCATTTCTTGGATTTAAAGAAGCAGAAATGATGACTGTAACAAGGCTAATTGCCTGGGTGTGAGAGAGTAATTATTTTAGTGCAGAATTGCATATCAAAAGTGGTAAGTATATGTTGTGAAGTTATTAATGTATATAATATTTTGGAAAATATTTTTCTTTTAAAATAGAGATTTGGTCCGTGGGTGTGTCTTAATTGGATTAAAGCCAGCTTTGATGTACTAGTTTGAGATTTAAACAGAGAGATAACGTGCATTTGTATTTTTTGAATAGATCATTCAAGAAATGGGGTGAAAACTTGGCACCTATCTAACAGATACCAAGCAACATGTTTATATTACTAATACAATTGGTACAACGAATGGGGTTTAATTGCCAAAAGGTGAAGTTCAAAGAGATTGTTGATACAATGAGAATTAACATTCAGTGGGGCTGGTAGCTATAACTTCAGTAGTGTTTCAGGTGTGCAGGCAGAGGCAATGTGAGATCAAAAGGCAGCTGTAAACCTCCAACTGGTCCAACTGGCTCCACAGTGGAAAGAACCTCATTTTGAATTCATAAGGTGAAAATGTTTTGCCTGCTGTCTGGTTAAGTCTATGGGCTGTTGTTGCTTTAATGGAGATTAGTTTGGGAATTTGTTAAAAGTTATGATAGTAATTTGTAGCCATGTGTATATATATTTTAACCTGTGTAAATTAATAAAATGTTTCAATTAGTTCATGTAATGTCTCGAGAACTAGTGGTCTGATTCCTGAGTTTAGAATCGCATCTCAAACATAACACTTAAAATTATTGATTATGACAGTTGTTTAAAGTTTCCCTCTGGGATTTTTAAATAACTCCGCTTTACCAACTGCATCAGTCAGAACAGTATAGCATAAGAGGAGGCCATGTGGCCTGTCAGGTCTGTGACAGCTCTTTGGAAGACTAATTAGGTTGGTCCCGTTCCTCTGCTGTTTCCCCATATCTCTGTAATTTTTTCTTCTTCACATATTTATCCAGTTTCCTTTTGAAGGCTACAATTGAATCTGTATCTACCGCCCTGTCAGGCAGTGCATTCCAAATCCAAACCATTTTTGTATAAAAAGTTTTTCTTCATGTTGGCTCTGCTTCTTTTGTCAATCAGTTTAAATCTGTGTTCTCTGGTTATCACCTCTTTAGCTATTGGAAATGGACTTATTCACTTAAAGTTCTGCCTTCTTCCTCTTACACCTATTTTCATATCATTCCAACAACCTCCTTATTTACCATAGCAAAATCTTCTTCCTTGGTAAATTCTGATACAAAGTACTTAAGTATCGCTGAAAAAAGAGCCATGCTTTCAAAGCTTTTCATCTTGCACTCATCAGGACAGACACAAGAATATCAGATCTCAAAGGGAACAACAATTTTTGCGGTCTGTCCGCAAGCATGACCCAGACCTCCCTGTCGCTTGCCATTTCAACACTCCACCCTGCTCTCATGCCCACATGCCTGTCCTTGGCCTGCTGCATTGTTCCAGTGAAGCTCAACGCAAACTGGAGGAACAGCACCTCATCTTCTGACTAGGCACTTTACAGCCTTCTGGACTGAATATTGAGTTCAACAACTTCAGATCATGAACTCTCTCCTCCATCTCCCTTTCCAATCCCCCTTTTTTCCAATAATTTATATAGATTTTTCTTTTCCCACCTATTTCCATTATTTTTAAATGTATTTCCATCCATTGTTTTATCTCTACCTTTTAGCCTATTTCGATCCCTTCCCCCCACCCCACCCCCACTAGGGCTATCTGTACCTTGCTCATCCTGCTTTCTACCCTTAATGTCACCATTAGCACATTTCTTAGATAATATCACCACCTTCAACACCTTTGTCCTTTTGTCTATGACATCTTTTGGTTACCTCCACCTATCACTGACCCTCTATCCAGCTCTACCTGTCCCCCCCACCTTAAACCAGCTTATATTTCACCTCTCTTCTATTTTTCCTTAGTTCTGTTGAAGAGTCATACGGACTCGAAACGTTAACTGTTTTCCTCTCCGCAGATGCTGCCAGACCTGCTGAGTTTTTCCAGCTATTTTTATTTTTGTTAACAATTTATACTGCATGAGAAGAGGGGGCTGATTGATTGGCAAGTGGACTCTGATTGGTAGAGGTGTTGCCACGGAGAATGCACCAGGGAACAGTTGACTGCCACACTTTTGTTTAAATTCAAACCAGGCATGTTAACTCTGGTCAAGGCTTGGCATGGGGAATGAAGCAGGGATTGGCTGTCCCCAGAAGGTGCAATGCGTGAACATGTTATTTTTGTCTGCAAAGGAAAAGGCCCTGTATGTGAATATATGTAGCTTCTAGCACGTGTAAGTGAGCCACACTGCGAGTCTGACTGATAATCTTAAATTGGTTGTTAGTGTAATTCTTAGCACAATCGGGATTATTGAGTAAGTGTTGTCCAATCATGGAATCACAATGTTGGACACTATGTTTTCAGTTTTGCAAGCACGGGCTGGTTCAGTATGGTCAATACTTTGCCTGTTGCAAACAACTGAAGAGACGTGCTGTTTGATATGATCCACCAGTCGTTGGAACGTGTGGCCTACATACCTGGCCGACTGGCACTGCAATTCACATACCACATTACTCATTTCTGTGGTAGGCAGAATATCTCGGCTTGATGGCAGCAACCTGTTAATGGAAAATACTACTCATGTTGATACTGCACAGTAGCAGCCTGAAATATCTAGCTTCACCTGTTGTTCAAATTTTTGAGACACCTTACCTTTCCAGGGTAATCTGAGGTAGACCAAACACTTTTCAGGACCAAACGTTGGCAGCCTTAGGCCCATTCATGAGTTTGTGCGATATACAGCGAGCAGTGATCTGATCGGGGTAGCCATTATCCCGCAGGATCGCTTTGATGCTGCACCCTATCTCAGCATCAAGCTAGTCAATAAGGCCAATCTTACAGAGCATAGAACTGTACGAATGCCAATGTGTATATTGATCAGTGAAGCTAGGTTGCGGTAGACAGTAGCAGAGAACCCATTGGCAGATTTCTCAACTAGCTCACCAAAGTACTTATTTAGCACCTCAGCAAATTTTGAAAAGTAAAATTTAAATGTGTTTTGGGAAAGAGCAAGGAGTGGGACTAATTGATTTGCTCTTTAATGTAGCTGATACAGACACAATGGGCTAAATGGCCTTCATCTGTGTTGTAAGAATTTATGAAATTAGGTGCAGTATCTTAATTTGATTGTTTTCTGATATGAAGGTCTATGTATTTCATCCATAAATCTGACATGTTCAAATTGACAGCATTAACAGTTTTACAAAAGAGAGATTTACTGTCCAATGAAAAAGGCAGATTGTTTCTTATCACCTTGCTGAGTAGTGTTTTTATGTCTTTATAGGCTGATACTTATGTATCTGAAAAAATAATTAATCATAAGCTTTTATAATTTATTCAGATGTTATCTGTGTGGCTCTATTTAAACATTATGAAATATAAACTTTAATACAGATTGGCCAGTCCAGCTGAAGTATGTTCTTGCAAGTTAGGAAATAAGGCATTTTGTTTTCAGATATGGTAAATTCCATCTGTATCAATCTAATGAATACAATTGTACGTTTACACTTCAGTCATGTGTTTAAAATTAATGTTTGTTCTTTTTTAATTAGTCAGGATGACTTCTATAAATAATCTAGATACCGCCTGTGTCACACGTAAATCTCTCTTGTGGTTGGCAGCTTTGCCTTGAAATACTTCACCCATTTTGTATTTCCAAGAGGTTTTGGTTGGGTCTGTGGCAGTTTTTATTTCAATATGCAGCACTTTGTATGTTAATCTTTCTACTTTATGACAGTTATGAGTTTTAATGGGTGTCTGGATTATAGGAAATGTCTGTCTTTATACTCCCCTGAGGGTGATTTGTTTGATTGCCACCTCAATCTTGGAATGTGGCCTTGGATTTTTAAGCAGCCTGGTCTGTCTCAGTTCAAATTGCAAAATTTCCAGTCAGTTGAAAGTTGAAGAATCATATTTTCAAAAATAAGCAGGCATAGCCTCAAAACAGTAGGCATAATGGGCTGAATAGCCTCCTGTGTTGTACAATTCTATGATAAACATTTAATATCAAACTCTACTGCTTGTGAGAAGATCCAACTCGATTAGAGTATACATCAGTTATTAACTTGTGGAGTTCTGTCAGTAGAATTTGATTATGTGAATGATAAATATATATTGAGACCATTCCCATTCTGAAACAGTGCACGAGTTATCCATGACTAGGATGCATGTCAAGTGCTAATATCGGCGCTGGTATGTACGCCTCAATATGTGAACCTTGGCTCGAGAAATAGAGCAAAAATGACTGTTGTAATAAGGAGGCCTAGCAATGATGACAGTCCCTTACCATGAAATTAATTAGATTTAAAACTCAACTCATGCATTATCATTCTACACATGATCTGAACACCACCAACCTTTGCAACCTCCTCCAGTCCTTGGTTCCAGCCTCTGCTCTTTGTTCATTACGATGGAAAGGTTAGAACATAAGAACTAGGAGCAGGAGTAGGCAATTCAGCCCCTCGAGCCTGCCCTGCCATTCAATACGATCATGGCTGATCTCATTTCGGCCTCAACTCCAATTTCCCGCCCTCTCCCCATAACCTTTCAACCCGTTACTAATTAAAAATCTGCCTATCTCCTCCTTAAATTTATTCAGCGTCCCGGCATCCACTGCACTCTGAGGTAGTGAATTCCACAGATTCACGACCCTTTGAGAAAAGTAATTTCTCCTCATCTCTGATTTAAATCTATCACCCCTTAGCCTAAAACTATGGCCTCTCGTTCTAGAATGCCCCACAAGGGGAAACATCCACTCTATGTCTATTTGTCTATCCCCTTTAGCATCTTAAATCCCTCAATTAGATCTCCTCTCATCCTTCTAAACTCTAGTGAGTATAGGCCTAAACTGCTCAATCTCTCCTCATAAGACAAGCCCCACATCTCTGGAATCAATCTAGTGAACTTCCTCTGAACTGCCTCCAATGCAACTACATCCTTCCTCAAGTAAGGGGACCAAAACTGTGCACAGCACTCCAGGTGCAGCCTCACCAATGCCTTGTACAGTTGCAACAACACTTCCCTATTTTTATACTCTATTCCTTTAGCAATAAATGCCAAAATTCCATTTGCCTTCCTTATTACCTGCTGTACCTGCAGACTAGCTTTCAGCGATTCATGCACGAGGACACCCAGATCCCTCTGCACTGAAGCATTCTGAAGTTTCTCTCCATTTAAATAATAAGTTGCCTTTTTATTCTGCCGACAAAAATGGATAACCTCACACTTATCCACGTTAAACTCCTCATCTGCCAAATTTTGGCCCATTTGTAAATTTCTTATTTCTTCATTGCAACTTACTTTCTCACCTATTTTGGTGTCATCTGCAAATTTAGCTATAGTACCTTCTATCCCCGAATCTAAATCATTAATATAGATTGTAAACAGTTGGGGCCCAAGGACCAAACCCTGTGGCACCCCACTAGTTACAGCTTGCCATCCAGAAAAAGACTCATTTATCCCGACTCTCTGCTTTCTGTTGATTGGCCAATTCTCTATCCAAGCTAATATATTACCCCTAACTCCGTGTGATCTTACCTTGTGTATTAATCTTTTGTGCTGCACCTTATCAAAGGCCTTCTGGAAGTCCAGATATACTACATCTACAGGATCCCCATTATCCACATTGCTTGTCACATCTTCAAAAAACTCTAGCAAATTAGTGAAACACGATTTACTCTTCATAAAACCATGCTGACTCTGATGGTTGCATTTTGAATTTCCAAATGCACCATTACCACTTCCTTAATAATGGATTCCAACAATTTCCCAATGACAGACGTTAAACTAACTGGCCTATAGTTTCCTACTTTCTGCCTCCCCCCGCTTTTTGAATAAGGGCGATATATATTAGCATTTTTCCAATCCACTGGAACCTTTCCAGAATCCAGGGAATTTTGGAATATTATAGCCAATGCAACCAGTATCTCTGCTGCTACTTCCTTTAAGACCCTGGGATGTAGGCCATCAGGCCCTGGGGACTTGTCATCCTTTAATCCCAATAGTTTGCTCAGTACTTTTTCTCTAGTGATGGTGATTGTTCTAAGTTCCTCCTTCTCTATACCCTCTGCACTACCTGTTACTATTGGTATGATACTAGTGTCCTCCACCGTGAAAACTGAGGCAAAATATTGATTAAGCATCTCTGCCATTTCTGCGTTCCCAACTATTAACTCCCCAGCCTCATCCTCCAAGGGACCAACATTCACTTTAGCTACTCTCTTTCCTTTTATATACTTGTAGAAGGTTTTGCTATCAGTTTTTACATTTTGTACTAGTTTTCTTTAATAATGTACCTTTGCTCTTTTTATTATTTTTTAGTAACCCTTTGTTGATCTTTAAAAGTTTCCCAATCTTCCAGCCTCCCACTGGCCTTTGCAATTTTGTATGCTTTACTTTTTGCCTTTAGGTTATCTTTAACTTCCTTGCTTAGCCATGGTTGCTTTTTCCCCCTCTTACCAGCTTTCTTCCTCTTTGGAATATATTTTACTTGGGAGGAATTGAATATCTCCTTAAATATGTGCCACTGTTCATCAACTGTCCTACCTTGTAGTCTTCCTGCCCAGTCCACTAGGGCCAAATCTGCCCTCATGCCTATGTAGTTACCTTTGTTTAACTCCAGAACACTAGTGTGGGACTCAAGTTTCTCGTTCTCAAATTGAACTTGAAATTCTAGCATGCTATGATCACTCTTCCCTAGAGGATCCTTTACTATGAGATCATTAATTAATCCTCTCATTACACAAAACCAAATCCAGAATAGCCTGCTCCCTGGTTGGTTCCACAACATATTGCTCCAAGAAACAATTTCTAATACACTCTATTAACTCTCCCTCCAGGCTGCCCTTGCCTATTTGATTAGTCCAGTCTATATGCATATTAAAATCACCCATGATTATTGCCGTTAGAAGAAGATTAGATAGTGGGACCCAGAGTTATGAGGGTCATGATAATATAAGTTGAGGAAACTATTTTAATTGGTCATTGAGTAAGTAGTTTGTATAGCATATATTTAAAATTCTCAACATAAGAACGAAGACAATGGTTGGGAGAACCTTTCTAATCCAGAGGGTTGTTTGGACATAGAATATTAGAAGGATGGGAGCAGCACACATAAAAAGAAATTTGATAGAATTTTGGAAAAGAAAATGTTAAAAGGGCACAGAAACGAGTAGGGGATTGGAGCACGTGTAGGGGATTGGAGCACGTGTAGGGGATTGGAGCACGTGTAGGGGATTGGAGCACGTGTAGGAGATTGGAGCACATTGGCTCGAGGGCCAAAGGCCTCCTCCTAACTTGTAAGACTGTGAGGAAGGAGCAACTGGTCTTGCACATCTTCACTACATCCAATCTCATCTTGACTCTTCATTGTGATCTGTTCAATTTTGGATGTAACAGGGATCCTATCTCACATGCAGTTGTACATGGAAGTGAAACCTACATTAGCTACTTTCTGCACAAGAGGTAAATCATTGCTGAATTTAAAAAAAAGATGCATTCTATAATATGGTGCTTTTATTTTCAAAAGTGATCTTGTTAAATGAAGTGTAGTGCAAAGTCAGACCTACTGAATAATGATGATGTCATTAAGTCTTGCAAGTCACATCTTTGTTCTACTGAAACATAATATCTGAAAGCGCCCATGTATTGCTAAACCAAACTGGAGAGTCCTGCAGGTCTGGCTTGACATGTGTAACCAGAAAGTCGCAGTTATCCACGGAGTTGATTCAAGCCTCATACCTGACTGGTGAATGTAGCTTCAGTTTACTTGAAGCTTTAACTGTACAGTTAGCACCCTTAAGGTTATTTTTTGTTCTCCCTGTTTATGCATCATTCCTTGACTAGAATAGCCATGTTACCTTCTATCATAGATTCATAGACAATAAACCAGAGAGAGAGACCATTCAGCACATCATATCTCTGGGGTGATTTCTATGGTGATAGTTCCTTAAATGGAGCTATCTATTCTAATCCCAATTCTCTGCTCTTCTCCCATATCATGTAATATTCTTTCTTGTGAAATACTGTTGGAAATAAATGCAATGTCCTGGCTGGAATCCACTTTCAGTTGATTCCCCTTGGCTACTATTTGTTGGCAGGTAATTTGACTCGAGATTGGAAATTGACATTGTTGTAAACTATGGGCAATAAGCTATGTCCTAACATCAGTCCAACAACAGCCTCATCCACAAGCTCCATTAAACCATAATTCTGATTAACTTATTGGCAAGATACATTGATTCAAGTATCTCCATTTTGCGTGTTATTGAGGGAGGGTGAGTGTATAGTTAGTTTTAAACTGGGGACTGATTGATTCTGTCATTGTTCTAGATCCCTGTGGCACACTGTCTTGGAGTTCCTGCACAGTACAAGAAGAAATTTTGCGCTGTATGTAGAAGGCAATTGGAAGAGAGTCCTGCAACACGATGTGAAGGTACAGAAATAATTCAGAATGATGAATAATTCATCTGAAATAAAATATACTGAAACAATAGTTTGTAAAATGATGGATGTGCATTTTGTCTCAGGCAATAAAATATTAAAGGACCATTAGATATGCTGACAAATGATAATTTCTGTTTTATTATTGTGATGATTGTCAGTGGCAGACCCATGGATTAGCACTCAATAAATAACAATACTTTGAATTGAAGTGAACTTTACTGCAGTTCCACAGCAACTTACAAAAAGTGACACATTGCACCTTGTCTTCACCACAAAGAGATGTAAATAATATGTCATACTATCTCTACTCTGAATGATATGACCTGTGAAGTGCTATAAGTGAACGATTAATTTATTTGTGAGATGTTTTTCTCCCTTTTAACGTGATATGTCTCTGTGTCATTCACTTTCCCTGGTCAATAATTCTCTACCCCAGAGGGCTGTGAAAGCACAGTCATTGAGTATGTTCAAGACAGGGATCGATGAATTTCTAAATACTAATGAGATCAAGGGATATGGGGTTAGTGCGGGAAAATGGTGTTGAGGTAGATGATCAGCCATGATCTAGTTTAATGGCAGAGCAAGAGCGAGGAGTTGAATGGTCTAGTCCCGCTCCTATGTTTGTAAGAAAGTGATCTAGAAATACAATCCAGGAAATTAGCCTATGCTGCCATAGCTGACTGTTGAGAGCCAGGAAAAGTAAAGTCAGTAGACTTATCATTAAAATATAGAGGCATGTGGAATTGGTCAAGATTGCAACAGCACCTAAACTCCTCTGTTTCTTATAGTTCCTTGGAAAGATCTCATAGGCTACGTCAAGAGGACTTTCTTAGTCAAGTCAGTCTTAAATATCTGTTTAAGATTTATTTCTTCATATGGGATAAGTTATTTAATTTATTCTACCTCTTAAAATTTATACATAAGATTAAATATTTAATTCTGGAGCGTGAAAAGCAAATAGCTTATATTAAATTGAATGCAATTGTAGTTCCAGAGTGGGAGTGAGAATCTAAACAGACTCTAATTGCACCGCCCCAACTGTGAGCCATACTCTCATTGGGTGAGATTCCACCCAGAATCACAGCCCTTCTCAATTTGCTGTTATAGTTCAAGGTTTAGTACAAGCCTCATTTCACAATAGCATTTAAGTCGCTCTGGGGAGTCCATCAAAATTTCCAGATTTTCTAGAGTTTGTTCAAGCCAATTTTCTACAGCAGTACGTTTCAGGTCCAACGAGAAAGGAGGCACTGCTAGACCCAGTTCTTGGGGATGAGGTAGGTCTAGTGGATCAAGTGTCAGGAGAAGAACATTGAGGAGACAGTGATCATTGATTCATAAAGTTTAGGTGGACTATGGAAAAGAACAATCCAGAGTAAGAATAATTAATTGGGGAAACTTCAGCCGGGTAAGAATGGATCTGGAATGAATAAATTGGAATCAAAGGTTAGCAGGAAAATGGTAGCTGAACAATGGACTACCTTCAAAGAGGAGGTAATTCGAGTACTGTCAAGGTATGTTCCTTCAAAAGGGAAAGTTAGGGTAAATAAAGCCAGAGCTCCCTGGATGACAAAAGAAATAGAAATTAAGATTAGGAAGAAATTGTGTGTTTATGACTGATGTCAGGTAGAAAATACAACTGAGAACCAGGCTGAATATAGAAGGTTCAGAGGACAAGTGAAAAAACAAATAAAAGAAGCAAAGGGGTATGAAAAGAGACTGACAGCTAACATAAAAGGGAATCTCAAAGCCTGTTATAGGCATCTAAGTAGTAAAAGGGTGGTAAAAGGAGGAGTGAGGCTGATCAAGGACTAAGAAGGGGATTTGAGCAAGGAGGCAGAGGGCACGGTGGAGGTATTAAATGAATATTTTGCATCTGTCTTTACCAAGGAAGAAGGTGCTTCCCAGGACTAAGTGAAAGACACTGAAAGGATTTAAAATCAATACGGAGGAGGTAAGGGAGGTAATATATACTTAAAGTGGATAAGATATCAGGACTGGATGAGATGCGTCCAAGGAGACTGAGGGAAGTGAGAGTGGAAATTGCAGAGGCGCTGGTCATAACTTTTCAGTCTCCCTTAGACTCGGGGGTGGTGCCAGAGGACTGGAGAATTGCAAATGTTACACCCTTGTTCAAAAAAGGGGTAAAGATAAGCCCAGCAACTACAGGCCAGTTCATTTAACTTTGAAACTTTTAGAATCAGTAATTAGGGACAAAATGAATAGTCACATGGACAAATACAGATTAATTAAAGAAAGCCAGCATGGATTTCTTAAGGGAAAATCATGTTTGACTAACTTGGAATTTTTTGAAGAAATACAGAGAGGGTTCATGAGGGCAATGCAGTTGGTGTGGTGTACATGAACTTCCAAAAGGTGTTTGACAAAATTATGAGCAAAGTAATAGTTTATAGAATAAAAGGGAAGGTAGCAACATGGATATGGAATTATCAAGTGACAGGAAACAAAGAGTAGTGGTTAATGGATGTTTTTCAGACTGGAGGAAAGTTTGTAGTGGAGTTCCCCAGGGATCAGTGTTGGAACCTTTGCTTTTGACCCGACAAGTGTGAACAGCCTTTTATTGTTTTGATTATACTGTTTCTTTGGGGAGAAAATGACCCCCAACTTTAGTGTTGCTCACATCTCTGCCAATGTTTCTATTGTGCCATACAAATATTACACCAACCTTTGCAACACAGCATGTAATTGTGAGACACGGGGTGGGACACTGGGTGACTGGCTGAGGTGTTAGGCATGTTCTAATCCACACTAAAGCATTAGTCAAAGGTAGACTTGATGCCATTGTTGAAGCTCTTTGCTGTTAGTCAGTGTGTGGCTGTCCCCGGAGTGCTTGCTGCTGACTCTGTGTGCCAAAGATGGATCAGTGTTCTTCTTGACAACCATGCCTACACTTGCCTTTAACACAGAGAGTCACCAAGAATATAGAGAGATTTACTTTTAAATAAATATGTTTTTCATGCTAGAGGTGAGCATTCAATGTGGAATTAATATTGAAAGACTTGCATTGAGTGTTTGGTAGTGAACACTTGATATTTATATAGCAAGGTCATTCTCTTCTTAGATAACCGATGAAACTGAGGGACTTTGCTTTTCATGTGCTAACTTCCACCACCCACGCTTTGTGAAACCAGTTCAGCTCAGCCTTGGGCTGTTGAATGTAAGTTGTGCAATGTGTGTGAACGCACTATGCTATTATTTAGCAAGTTGCAGCTTGCCAGATAAGCTCACAGGCTGAGAATTACCTTGCCATTGTTAAGGCCTTGGTACAATGTTCCATATTCCTAAGAACAATTGTTTTTTGTTCATTCCCATTTTTAAAAACATTTTCAACAGCATAATTTATTTGCACAGTGTTAGAAAATAAATGGATGAGTGAGGCTAACAAACTTGCTTTCAGTCTAAACTCAGACTGGGGGACTTGTGGGAAATTGTATGTTGCTCTAATTTTTCTGATGTGCTTCTAAAGGCTAGTAGTTGTGTTTACTGATGGTCACTACCTGTTTATATCTAAATTCATTCACAAAGATTAGATGCAGGCTATCAGGAGTGAAATTGGAAAACAATTTTTCACACAAAGGATAGTGGAGTGGGGGTTTGATGGTGCAAGAGTGGGGAAGAACAGGATGGAATGGGCTGGGGCAGGTTGCAGTAGCATGAAGACTGATAGAGAAAGGCTGAGGTTGGTGGTGGGGGAGCAGAATGGGGAAGTTTGGGGTAGGGTACGAATAGACTTCCTTATGTAGCTCCAAGTTCTTCACCCATGCTGTTGAATGGCCAGAACTACATTTTTGCATGTCTTGCACAAGAGTTGTCTGATAAACCCCAGTTTACCACCATGACTAAGGGTGTTTTAGTGATAAGTCATTTTCTTTGTTTTAAAATTTGATAAACCAGTAAAGCAAAAAAGAAAGTGATGCTCATCACTGATACTCATTTAACTGTGCTCTGTGTGGGTTTTAATGGGATACCAGATTTACACCAATTCCACCACACAGCTAGACAAAGCAAGTTTAAATACAAATTTTTGACTCTGTAGAAATACTGCAGTGGAATCCATGTTCTATTCATGTGGTGAATCATGCTCACTGTCTACCTGTCTTGTTGCACTAGGGCCTATATGCAATATTTCTCATGAATTGTTTGCAGATACATAAGAAACTACCATCATAATTTTGAAGTAAAAACAGAAAATGCTGGAAATACTCAGCAGGTCTGGCAGCGTCTGTGGAGAGAGAAAAACAGAGTTAACATTTCGAGAGAATGACCCTTCTTCAGAAGATGTCAGACCTGCTGAGTTTCTCCAGCATTTTCTGTTTTAATTTCATGTTTCCAGCATCTGCAATATTTTGCTTTTATCATAATTTTGAAGTTTACTCTCAGCCATAGGTGCAATTTGGAAACAAAATGCTGATTTGGTGCACTTAGCATAACTGCACTTGGCTTTTTATAACTGCTGGGCTGACATACTTGCAGTCAAACTGGGTAACCAGTAGCAGAAGTAAACTCGTTTGGATGAATGTGTGTCTATCAATTAGAAGGATTAAACATCATCCCTGGACAAGTAAGTTAGCATTGCTTGAGTTTGACTGCAAAAACAATTTGCTTTTTTTCCTCGATGTCTGTGGATAATAACTCAGTGAAAATTCATAACCCATCGTAATGTTGCAAGTAGTACACTGTGTTTAAAATGGAATTGCAGTAAGCAGGAGAATCTATTAGTTACAGCACTGACAGTAAGAAAGTAGTTGGGTTTTAATTGGCTGCAAATGTTGTCTATTTAGACCTGTGGAAGATTATGTTTGTTGTGTTAGTACTAATCACAGAACAAGAGGATCACAGAACCTTAACGGCACAGAAGGAGGCCATTCGGCCCATCGTGTCCGCACTGGTTTTCCAAATGTGCATTATGACCTAGTGCCATTGTCCTGCCTTTTCCCTGTACCCCTGTACATTGTTTCTATTCAAATAATCATCTAATGTCCTTTCGAATGCCTCGATTGAACCTGCCTCCACCACACTTTGAGGCAGTACATTCCAGACCCGAACCACTCGCTGTGTGAATAAGTTTCTTCTCACGTCACATTTGCTTCTTTTGTAAATCACTTTAACTCTGTGCCCTCTCGTTCTTGATCTTTTTACGAGTGGGAACAGCTTCTCCCTATCTACTCTGTCCAGCCCCCTCATGATTTTGAACATCTCTATCAAATCTCCTCTCAGCCGCCTTTCTCTGATGAGAACAGTCCCAACCTCTTCAATCTATCCTCATAGCTGAAGTTTCTCATCCCTGGAACCATTCTTGTAAACCTCTTCTGCACTCTCTCCAATGTGTTCACATCCTTCCTATAATATGGTGCCCAGAACTGTACACAATAATCCAGCTGAGGTCTAATGAGTGTCTTATATAAATTCAGCATAACCTCCCTGCTCTTGTACTCTATTCCCCTATTAATAAAGCCCAGGATGCTATATGCTTTATTAACTGCTCTCTCCACCTGTCCTGCCACCTTCAATGATCTGTGCACACATACACCCAAGTCTTTCTGCTCCTGCACCCCCTTCAAAATTTCACCCCTTATTTTATATTGCCGGTCCATTTCTTCCTACCAAAATACATCACCTCACACTTCTCCACATTGAACTTCATCTGCCACCTATCTGCCCACTCCACCAGCTTGTCTATGTCCTCTTGAAGTTCCACACCATCCTCCTCACAGTTCACAATACTCCCAAGCTTCGTATCATCCACAAACTTTCAAATTGTCCCCTGCACACCAAGATCTAGAACATTAATATATATCAGGAAAAGCGAGGGTCCCAATATTGACCCCTGGGGAACTCCACTACAAACCTTCCTCCAGCCTGAAAAATATCCACTGACCATCACTCTCTGCTTCCTATTTTTCAGCCAATTTTGTCTCCACGTTGCTACTGTCCCTTTTATTCCATGAGCAATAACTTTTCTCACAAATCAGTTGTGTGGCACTGTGTCAAATGCTTTTTCAAAGTCCATGTACACCACATCAACAGCATTACCCTCATTGACCTTTTCTGTTACCTCTTCAAAAAACTCCAGCAAGTTAGTTCAACACAATTTCCCCTTTAGAAATCTATGGTGGCTCTTCCTTATCAACCTATATTTTTCCATGTGACTACAAATTCTATCCCAAATAATTGTTTCTAGAATCTTTCCCACCACTGAAGTTAAACTGACTGGTCTGTAATTGCTGGGCTTATTTTTTGAACTAGGGTGTCATTTTTGTAATTCTCCAGTCCTCTGGCACCATCCCTGAGTCTAGGGAAGACTGAAAGATTATGGCCGGGACCCCTGCAATTTCTACTCTCACATCCTTCAATATCCTTGGATGCATCTCATCCGGTCCTGGTGCCTTGTCAACTTTAAGTACCGACAGTCTATTCAACACTTCCTCCTTGTCAATTTTGAGCCCTTCTAGTGACAGTTTCCTCGTCTGTCACCATGTCCTGGGTTGTATCTACCTCCTTGCAAAGTATTCATTTAATACCTCAGCCATGGCCCCTTCATCCATGTGTAAATTCCCTTTTAGGTCCTTAATCGGCCCAACTCCTTCTTTTACCACCGTTTTACTATTTATATGCCTATAGAAGACTTTGAGATTCCCCTTTATATTGGCTGCCAGTCTTTTCTCATAATCCCTCTTTGCTTCTCTAATATGCTTTTTCACCTCCCCTCTGAACCTTCTGTATTCCTCTTGGTCCTCAATTGTATTTTCTAGCTCACACCTGTCATAAATGCACTTTTTCTTCGTCATCTTAATTTCAATCTCCTTTTTCATCTATGGAACTCTGGATTTGTTAGTCCTACCTTTCCCTCTCGATGGGATATACCTTGACTGTGCCTGAACCAATTCTTTTTTGAAGGGAGCCCATTGTTCAGTTACAGTTTTTCCTGTTAATCTTTCACTCCAGTCTATCTGGCCCAGCTCTGCTCTTGCCCCATCGTAGTCTGTTCTTGTCCAGTTAATTATTTTTACTCTGGATTGCCTATCGTCCTTTTCTATCATTATCCTAAAATGTATAATACAGTGATCACTGTCTCCTAAATGTTCCTCCACTGACACTTGATCTACTTGGCCCACCTCATTTCCAAGAACCAGGTCTAACAGTGCATCTTTTTTAGTTGGATTGGACACATACTGCTGTAGAAAATTCTCCTGAACACAATCTCGGAACTTTTGCCCCTCTTCGCCCTTTACACTACCACTGTCCCAGTCTACATTCGGGTAATTAAAGTCCCCTATTATAACTGCCCTATAATGCCACCATCTCTTTGTAATTTCCCTGCAGATTTGTTCTTCTACATCCTTCTCACTATTTGCCGGTCTATAGACTACACCGAGCAACGTAATTGCACCCTTTTTGTCCCTTAGCTCGAGCTAAATTGATTCTGTCCTTGAACCCTCTGGGACATCCTCTTTCTCCAGCACTGCAATGCTCTCCTTAACCCCTTCTCCTTTCCTTCCTTTCTTATCTTTCCTGAACACCTTGCACCCTAACGATTATAATTATAACAGAGAATGCATCCAGTTTTAGTTGTGAGCTGGCATAACCTTTTTGTGATTAATGGTGCCTTTCTGATTTGACAGTGTGTGAGCTACACGTCCATGTTGACTGTGGCCCTTTTGCCTGCAGTGACTGTCGGCGATGCCATCAAGACGGGCATTATGATCGGGTAAGTGCCGGTGGGAGGGAGTAATAAGTGACATTCCAAGCAGCAATTCTGCCAATGTTATAATCAGACAAAACTCAAACATTGCTCATTTATATATATACTAAGCACTATTGGCCTAGATGTATCATGGTAGCAGTTATCATCATATTAGCAATGTGAAATCTTTCCAAATAATAAAGACTGACTAATGATGTGAAAACTTAGTATTAGTCAAATTATACATCAAATTTGATGTGCAGCAGTCACTCAAATAAAATAGGAATAAAGAATTTTGTAAACCAGGAGAAGTAAAAGAATAGCTAAAGAAAGAGTACACTGATCAAAGAGCAAATAGGAAACATCTTATGCAGGATGAGGGAATGCTCGAGTTACTAAACATATATATGTTGCCTTAGACTTCGTAATAGAGTGTGGCATTGGAAATGCGAGGGTGCAAGAGGAGTAAGTACTGAAATTAGGGTAGCTATATATAAGGGTTTGAGAACTGAAAATATTGATTCACTCAGTGTGAAAGGCACTGATCCTGATAACCTCTCCAACATCGTTGGAGATGGAAGTTGTACCAGAGGCATGGAATATTGCCAATTTACCACCTCTGTTCAGAACAAAGAAAGTCTGGAGAGAGATGCAGTGGTTGCTGTCGAGGTTCATCCCGAGCAGTTCTGTGACACAGGACTCTGTGCTCTACGGGCTGTTCCCAGGGACACACACCGAGACAAACATCGACTGCAGCTGGAGGATCATCAACTCGGTGAAAGACGCGCTTTGGTCTGCCCGAAACTTGTTGGTCTTCCAGCACAAAGAGTTGTCCCCGACCGATTGTTGCGGACTGGCACAATCCAAAGTCCAGGACTACGTGCTGAGGGACGCACTAAAGCTTGGGGCAGCTGCCGCAAAGGCGCAATGGGGAAGGGTCGCTGTCTAAGACCTTTCTACCACAGCGCACCGAGAGACTGGGAACTGTTTAGAGCCCCTCGGGCTGTACAGATCAAAACGAAAGGCTGTAAATGATTGTAATATTGTTTGTACTGATGCACCTGGTGATACATTTTGTAAAAGTTTAACCTGGATTGTACCCTTGTAATGTTGTTTTTGAAATGGTTTTGAATGTGATTGAAGATTTTTTATGAATAAAGTATATTTTTACAATAAAAAAAAAACCTCTGTTCAGAACAGGATAAATCAGGTAACTAAATAATCCCTTAGCATTAGTCAGGAAACTAGACTGATCAGCCTACCATTGATCAGGTAACTAGACTGATCAGCCTACCATTGATCAGGTAACTAGACTGATCAGCCTACCATTGATCAGGTAACTAGACTGATCAGCCTACCATTGATCAGGTAACTAGACTGATCAGCCTACCATTGATCAGGTAACTAGACTGATCAGCCTACCATTGATCAGGTAACTAGACTGATCAGCCTACCATTGATCAGGTAACTAGACTGATCAGCCTACCATTGATCAGGTAACTAGACCAACCAGCAATGGCTGAGCTCCTGGTGGTCAATATATGGGATAAAATGGCCACTCACTGAGAAAGACATGGTTTTTTAAAAAATTCATTCATGGGATGTGGGCTTCACTGGCTGGACCAGCAATTATTGCCCATCCCTAACTGCCCTTGGGAAGGTGGTGGTGAGCTGCCTTCTTAAACTGCCACAGTCCATGTGGTGTAGGTACACCCATAGTGCTGTTAGGAAGGGAGTTCCAGGATTTTGACCCAGCCACAGTGAAGCAACAGCGATATATTTCCAAGTCAGGATGGTGAGTGACTTGGAGGGGAACTTCCAGGTGGTGGTGTTCCCATGTATCTGCTGCCCTTGTCCTTCTCGATGGTAGTGGTTGTGGGTTTGGAAGGTGCTGTCGAAGGAGCCTTGGTGAATTCCTGCAGTGCATCTTGTAGATGGTACACACTTCTACTACTGTGCGTCGGTGGTGGAGGGAGTGAATGTTTGTGGATGTGGAGCCAATCAAGCGACTGCTTTGTCCTGGACAGTGTCAAGCTTCTTGAGTGTTGTGGGAGCTGCACTCACCTGGGCAAGTGGGGAGTATTCCATCACACTCCTGACTTGTACCTTGTAGATGGTGGACAGGCTTTGGGGAGTCAGGAGGTGAGTTTCTCATTGCACGATTCTTAACCTCTGACCTGTTCTTGTAGCCACAGTATTTATATGGCTAGTCCAGTTCAGTTTCTGGTTAATAGTAACCCCCAGGATGTTGATAGTTGGGGATTCAGTGATGGTAATGCCATTGAACATCAAGGGGCGATGGTTGGATTCTCTTGTTGGAGATGGTCATTGCCTGGCACTTGTGTGGCGCGAATGTTACTTGCCACTTGTCAGCCCAAACCTGGATATTGTCCAGGTCTTGCTGCATTTGGACATGGACTGCTTCAGTATCTGAGGAGTCGGGAATGATGTTGAACATTGTGCAATCATCAGCGAACATCCTCACTTCTGACCTTATGATGGGAGGAAGGGCATTGATGAAACAGCTGAACATTGGTTGGGCCAAGGACACTACCCTGAGGAACTCCTGCAGTGATGTCCTGGAGCTGAGATGACTGACCTCCAAAACCACAACCAACTTCCTTTGTGCTAGGCATGACTCCAACCAGCGGAGAGTTTTGCCCCTAATTCCCATTGACTCCAGTTTTGCTAGGGCTCCTTGATGCCACACTCGGTCAAATGCGGCCTGGATGTCAAGGGCAGTCACTCTCACCACACCTCGGGAATTCAGCTCTTTTGTCATGTTTGAACCAAGGCTGCAACGAGGTCAGGAGCTGAGTAGCCCTGTCGGAACCCAAACTGGGCATCAGCAGGTTATTGCTAAGCAAGTGCTGCTTGGTAACACTGTTGATGACCCCTTCCATTACTTTACTGATGATCGAGAGTAGACTGATGGGGCGGTAATTGGCCGGGCTGGATTTGTCCTGCTTTTTGTATACGGGACATACCTGGGCAATTTTCCACATAGCCAGATAGATGCCAGTGTTGTAGCTGTACTGGAACAGCTTGGCTAGGGGCGCGGCAAGTTCTGGAGCACAAGTCTTCAGCACTATTGCTGGAATATTGTCAGTGCCCATAGCCTGTGCAGTATCCAGTGCCTTCAGCTATTTCTTGATATCACGTGGAGTGAATCGAATTGGCTGAAGACATCTGTGTTGCTGGGAACTTCCGGAGGAAGCTGAAATGGATCATCCACTCGGCACTTCTGACTGAAGATTGTAGCAAATGCTTCAGTCTTATCTTTTGATAATCACTGATTACCACATTATCACTGATGTGCTGGTCTCCCCCATCATTGAGGATAGGGATATTTGTGGAGCCTCCTCCTCCAGTGAGTTGTTTAATTGTCCACCACCATTCACGACTGGATGTGGCAGGAGTGCAGAGCTTAGATCTGATCCGTTGGTTGTGGGATTGCTTAGCCCTGTCTCTCACCTGCTGCTTATGCTGTTTGGCACGCAAGTTGTCCTGTGTTATAGCTTCATCAGGTTAACATCTCAAAGGGTTCATTAAGGAGAATCAAAAAGGATTTGTAAAAGTTAGATGTGTCCTGCCAAATATAATAGTTTTTTGAGGAAATAATGGAGTATATTATTGAACAAAATACTGTGGATATTATGTGTCTGTATTTTCCAAAAGTGCTTTATGGAGGGCTGCATAGGAGACTTCACAAAGTTAAAGCATGTGACATTGAAGGGAAAGTGTCAATATTCCCCCAAAGGAATGTTTAGGTCTTTTTCTGAGCGACACTAGATGAATGAACTCATTCGTGTTGCTTTAGTTGGCGTCGGTTGGTAATTTAGTTGGCGTGGGCTGGTAATTTAAGCAACGTACCACTGGATATGGGCTGCTGACTCAGTTACAGGGGTACTTAAAAATTCACTGGGACTGACATGGTTGTTTTCCTTTGACCCAGTCTCCTGCAGCCCCCCTCCTGCCCCCACCCCCATAAAATATGAATTGAAATATAAAATGCTTGTCCAGAAGTAGCTTTTATAAGAGAAGTTTATAGAAGTTTATAAATAATCAAAAATAAAAATTCACATGAATGTGGGAATGGCAAGGGAATAAAACAAAGCGGATATCTCTGTCAAGGCTGTCAGGAGTATAATGACCAAATGACCTCTTCTGTGCTCTAATATTTTATGATTCTATTTATTTACAAACTTTCCTGCTAAATTTTCTTTGCAAAGTTCTATTATGTCATTTGTGATCCATTGAAAAGCCATCCACCCAAATCCACAAATGTCTGACCATTCCGTCTTAACAGATTGTCTGAGGTAACTTTTCAAGCCAAAAAATCATTTCCTTTCAGCTGAAGAATCCTGTCCCAGTGGACCAGGGTTCTGTTTTTACAAGAAGAGGAAGAAATCTGAGAGAGGTTGTTCCTCAGAAGAGAAGACCTGGTTCAAGTAGCTTTATTTCCACAGTGGGTGGGAAGGCTCTGTGACAGTGGGTGTGAAGGCTCTGTGACAGTGGGCGGGAAGGCTCTGTGACAGTGGGTGTGAAGGCTCTGTGACAGTGGGCGGGAAGGCTCTGTGACAGTGGGCGGGAAGGCTCTGTGACAGTGGGCGGGAAGGCTCTGTGACAGTGGGTGTGAAGGCTCTGTGACAGTGGGCGGGAAGGCTCTGTGACAGTGGGTGTGAAGGCTCTGTGACAGTGGGCGGGAAGGCTCTGTGACAGTGGGCGGGAAGGCTCTGTGACAGTGGGTGGGAAGGCACTGTGACAGTGGGCGGGAAGGCTCTGTGACGGTGGGTGTGAAGGCTCTGTGACAGTGGGCGGGAAGGCTCTGTGACAGTGGGCGGGAAGGCTCTGTGACGGTGGGTGTGAAGGCTCTGTGACAGTGGGCGGGAAGGCTCTGTGACAGTGGGCGGGAAGGCTCTGTGACAGTGGGTGTGAAGGCTCTGTGACAGTGGGCGGGAAGGCTCTGTGACAGTGGGTGTGAAGGCTCTGTGACAGTGGGCGGGAAGGCTCTGTGACAGTGGGCGGGAAGGCTCTGTGACAGTGGGTGGGAAGGCACTGTGACAGTGGGCGGGAAGGCTCTGTGACAGTGGGCGGGAAGGCACTGTGACAGTGGGCGGGAAGGCTCTGTGACGGTGGGCGGGAAGGCTCTGTGACGGTGGGCGGGAAGGCTCTGTGACAGTGGGCGGGAAGGCTCTGTGACAGTGGGCGGGAAGGCTCTGTGACAGTGCACAGGAAGCAGCCACAAACCTATTACCGTAGCACCTTCACGATCTGCTGTCTTTGCCAGGAGACACGTGACTCTTTCAATATTAAATACTTCACCAGGACATGCCACAGTGTCTCAGAAAATGAATATATGGAGGATGGTTGCTGTAATTTCTCCTTTTGTCCGTCCTGATACCTTGTTGTGCATCAGTTGGGCGTGCAGGGAACTCACTCTCAGCCTCAGAACTATCGACATGAACAGAACAGGATGGCTCTTCAGTTTCCCTCTCCTTCCCATGGGAAACTCTTGTAAGGCTGGAGCTCTTGGTTCTCACTAAGAGGGTGGTATTTCATAGAGGTGACAGGGGTCTCACCTGCTGGCTGGAGAAATCCACAGATCCCTGAAGGCAGCAAGGCAGATAGATAGGGCAGGTAAGATGGTTAAGAAGGCATATGGGATACTTTTATTAGCCGAGCATTGAATACAAGAGCAGGGAGGTTATGTTGGAACTGCATAAAACGCTGGTTAGGCTACAACTGGAGTACTGTGTGCAGTTCCGGTCATCACATTATAGGAAGGATGTGATTGCACTGGAGAGGGTGCAGAGGAGATTTACCAGGATGCTGCCTGGGCTGGAGGGTCTGAACTATGAGGAAAGATTGGATAGGCTGGGGTTGTTTCCCTTGGAGCAGTGAAGGTTGAGAGGGGACCTGATAGAGGTGTATAAGATTATGAGAGGCATAGATAGGGTGGATAGGAAGACATTTTTTCCATTAGTAGAGGGGTCAATAACCGGGGTGGGGGGCATAGATTTAAAGTAAGAGGTAGAAGACTAAGAGGGGATTTGAGGAGAAAGTTTTTCACCCAGTGGGTGGTGGGAGTCTGGAACTCACTGCCTGAAAGGGTGTTTGAGTCAGAAACTCTGGTAACATATTCACTTGTGTTGCCATAGCCTCCAGGGCCAAGCGCTGGAAGATGGGATTAATGTAGTCAGGTATTTGTTGATGGTGTGGACATGATGGGCTGAATGGCCTCCTTCTAAGTTGTAAGTGTCTATGAGAGCCAGCGAGAGTCTTGTGTCCCCTCCTTTCAGAAAGGCCTGCCAGAATGAAGTGCCAGTCAGGCACTTAACTGAGTAGCGCCAGTCCTTTCCAAAGATCAAGCTCTCTGGGGTGGAAATAATGCCCCTGAGAGCTGCTGACCAGTTAGAGCCCCAACAGCTGAGCATGGCCTGGCAGTACCAGCGAGAGTAGTAGCTGCTTCAGCAGCGAGATCCAGGATCACCGAGGGCTCAGGCAATAGGTGAGTGGGGTGGGGTGGGGGTCACGGAATGGGGGTGTGGAGGGTGGTTAGCAAAGACAGTGGGGTGGCCCTCAGCAGGTCCCTGTCCTTCCCAATGTCAGATGAAGAGTCATACGGACTTGAAACGTTAACTGTGTTCCTCTCCGCAGATGCTGTCAGACCTGCTGAGTTTTTCCAGCTATTTTTGTTTTGGTTTTTATCTTTGTAATTAAGGCACACAAGTTTATTTAAGTATTGAATCATTCCTGGGAAAAGACACTTCTTTTAAGTTGATACTATAACAAGATAGTGATTGAAATTTACATCTCAATTATAATGCTTTTTATTTGATTAACAGGTTTACTGCACTGTATTCCTCTTTGGATTAAGATTAGAGATTTTAGGCATTTTAACACTTAATTACATCTTTCAAAGTGTGAGATTAAAGCTCTTTACTTTAACTTGTTCATTTGTCAGGAGTCTTATCACCATCACTGGAGGGAAGGAAATCTCTCCTCCAGCGCGCGCTGTGATGTCTGTAAGAAGTCATGTGGCTCATCAGAAGTGTTATCAGGAATTAGATGTGAATGGTGTGGGACAACGGTAAGTAAACAGTTTGATCAGCAGAGTTGCCTGTCCTTAATGTGCCTTAAAATAACACGTAAACTGGTTTTGCGCCTCTTGGAGTGCGTAGAGACAACAGGCCATGATGACTCACCATCCATGGTTCCCATCATCTAATAACTCCTGCTAAAACAAATGACCTGCTTATAATCTGTAAATAATGAATGAATTCTCCTTACCCTGATGTATAAGTAAGAAATCAATATTTCCAAGCAGTTGATGAATACTCCTGACTCTAGCTGGAGTGCTTCCAACCTTTTTAACAATTGATGAATTTTCCTGATCCTGACATGAAAAAAAATTTAATCTCCTGAATAATTACTGAGTTCTCCCAAACAGTAAATAATTACTAAATTATTCTGAGCCTGAGCCATAAATAACCAATGAATTTTACTAATCTCAAACATTGACTTAGATTAATTTTTAAAAGATCGAAATTAAAAATTATGTTTGAATTTCTTCTTGATTTATTTAATGAATTGATTTACAGCTGACCATTTCCTGCCATAGTTTGCGTTTATTCATTGAATGTCATGATTGATCATCCTCAGAGGGAAAAAGCAATTTTATTTTCTCCGTCAGTGTGGCTCAACCATCAGCATTGACGAGGTTCAGTAACATGAGCAGCCTTAGAGTAGGCCAAACAACCTTTATCTTTTTAAACTCAAGCTATAATTTTATTATATATGAAGATAAAGAAATGCACCTTCCTTCTCCCACAGGTTCATGCTGACTGCTACAGTAGCCTCACACCAGAATGTAATTTTGGAAGGTTGCAGAACATGATATTGCCTCCAAATTGTGTGCGTGTATGTGCACGCAACTTCAGCAAGTTCCACTGCTTCAGGATATCAGAAACTGCACAAATGGAACAAGGCAAGCAGGAGAAACTATGGAATTTCTGATTATTTCTGTTGTTACAGACAGGAGGGGGTCAGTTCAGACAGTTCTGTTTTCCTCTTACCATTTGTCCATAAACAGAAGGTGTTTTGAATTTGTTGCTTTTAAAACAAATGTTGACTTATTTTCCCAAACCCTTGGTTTTTGTGTGATCCAATATTACTAATAAGAACAAAGAACAAAGAAAAGTACAGCACAGGAACAGGCCCTTCGGCCCTCCAAGTCTGTGCCGATCATATTGCCCGTCAACTAAAACATTTTGCACTTCTGGGGTCCGTATCCCTCTATTCCCATCCTATTCATGTATTTGTCAAGCTGCCTCTTAAACACCACTATCGTACCTGCTTCCACCACCTCCTCTGGCAGCAAATTCCAGACACTCACTACCCTCTGCATAAAAAACTTTCCCCGCACATCTCCTCTATAGTTTTCTCCTCTCACCTTAAATCTACGTCCCCTAGTAATTGACTCTTCCACCCTGGGAAAAAGCTTCTGACTATCTACTCTGTCCATGCCACTCAATTTTGTAAACTTCTATCAAGTCGCCCCTCAATCTCTGTCGCTCTAGTGAGAACAATCCGAGTTTCTCCAACCTCTCCTCATAGCTAATAACCTCCAGACCAGGCAGCATCCTGGTAAACCTCCTCTGCACCCTCTCCAACGCCTCCATATCCTTCTGGTAATGTGGCGACCAGAATTGCACGAAATATTCCAAGTGTGGCCTAACCAAGGTTCTATACAGCTGCAGCATGACTTCCCAGCTTTTATACTCAATACCCCTGCCAATGAAGGCAAGCATGCCATATGCCTTCCTGACTACCTTATCCACCTGCGTTGCCACTTTCAGTGACCTGTGGACCTGTACACCCAGATCCCTCTGCCCGTCAATGCACTTAAGGGTTCTGCCATTTACTGTATAATTCCTACCTGTATTAGACCTTCCAAAATGCATTACCTCGCATTTGTCCGGATTAAACTCCATCTGCCATTTCTCCGCCCAAGTCTCCAACTGATCTATATCCCGTTGTATCCTTTGACAATCCTCTTCACTATCTGCAACTCCTCCAACCTTGGTGTCATCTGCAAACTTACTAATTAGCCCAGTTACATTTTCCTCCAAATCATTTATGTATACCACAAACAGCAAAGGTCCCAGCACTGATCCCTGCGGAACTCCACTAGTCACAGCTCTCCATTCAGAAAAGCACCCTTCCACTGCTACCCTCTGCCTTCTATGACCAAGCCAATTCTGTATCCATCCTGCCAGCTCACCTCTGATCCCGTGCGACTTTACCTTCTGTACCAGTCTGCCATGAGGGACTTTGTCAAAGGCCTTACTGAAATCCATGTATATAACATCCACTGCCCTTCCATCGTTGATCACCTTTGTCACTTCCTCGAAAAACTCGATCAAGTTAGTGAGACACGACCTCCCCTTCACAAAACCATGCTGCCTCTCACTAATACGCCCATTTGCTTCCAAATGGTAGTAAATCCTGTCACGAAGAATCTTCTCCAATAATTTCCCTATCACTGACGTAAGGCTCACCGGCCTGTAATTTCCTGGATTATCCCTGCTACCCTTCTTAAACAATGGAACAGCATTGGCCATTCTCCAGTCCTCTGGGACCTCACCCGTAGCCAGTGAGGATACAAAGGTTTCTGTCAAGGCCCCAGCAATCTCCAACCTTTCCTCCCTCAGTACTCTGGGGTAGATCCCATCTGGCCCTAATCCCACAACAAACCCGAGTTAAGATTAACTCAGAAGGTTCGTTTATTGTACACATTCAAAACCTGCGAAAAGGAGTGTTCGCAACTTCCCACTCTGCATTCACGAAGAACAGGGAGGGATAGCGGAAAGGAGGTTTACAGTACAAGGACCACATAACTGAATATTGGTTCACATGAGTTCCAGAGTCCCAAAGTCAGAGTCCAGTGAGGAGGTCTTTCACGCCAGCATTCGATGGTCAGCTGACTGGAGATCGATGTTGTAAGATTCACTTTTTCAGGTGTTGTTGATGCTGCAAGATGAAGTAGGCACACAGAGATTGCGTCAGTTCTATAGGTGATGATATGAAATCTTCCAGTAGAGTCAGGTGGGCCAGTGGTCCAACCTGGACAGAGCTTGCTTATGTGTGGCCTGCCAGTTGGATATTAAACAGCAGACTGGCTGTACAGCTCATAAAGGTAATATTAAACTGCTCAAAAGCCCAGAGTCATGGGTCATGTGACCTTCCTTCTCCACAGTAACTTCAATAAAAGATGCTTATCCAGCGTCTGGAATTAAGCTTTCTTTTCAGGTCTAACAATGTCTCAGCCATTATGGGTTGAAAGGGGTGCCATTCGTGTTGAGGGACTGATGTTTGGAAAGCCATTGCTTCAACAGACCCACAAACTCCACCAGCAAGGTTGGCTTATCAAATGCAAATTGTCCTCCTGTAGCTCCTTTTGAAATTGGTCTGTACAGTCCCAGACCTGTTAGAAGCTCCTTAGGCATAACGAGGTGTGACATTCCAGAAACGGAGTTGTTCTGGAGACTGCTGGGGGATAATTTCCAGATAGAGGGTCAACCATCTTAACCTGCCTGTGTTCAACAGAAAAGTCCAGTTTAAAAATAAAAAATATTAAAAGGATAAAGTTTTTGGTTCCACGTTGGACGCACCAGACACTGTATTAAAACTATTGTACTAAACAGTGGTAATTTGTTATTGGATGGTAATTCCTACTTGGCCTATTCTGAACATGCCTAAATTTTGCTTTAGCATTTCAGAGATTCATTTTGAGCAAGCTTGAATAATTGAAGTTTAAAACTTAAGGCCACTTGGTAAATGTTCTGAAGTATTGCCTTAGGGAAACCTGAACACAGTTGGAAAAGCTGAGTTCGTCACCACTGGGTGATGAACAATCAATTTTCAAATTTTGATTTAATCTACAAAGCTGTTTGTCCCTGGGTGTTACTCTACAGATAATATTATTCTGTATCAGCAGCTTTTGTAACTTTTACAGATATAGTCCTTTTTTCATGCCTAACTAATTATTCTGGTTTGTTCTTATTTTAGCATTTTTATTTTCAGTTTAAAAACCAGACATAATGAAAAAAGATATATTTCATAAACTAATCTAAGTTGAGTGAAGTGGCTGAGGTTTCTATTCTGTGTTAGAAAGTAAATGGATCTCTGTAGTACTGTTGCTAATCCTGATGCTTAGATCCCAGCACTTGTTATGGTCCAAAGAGCAGTTGGTAATGTGGCCATGTGCTTGCGCATGTACGTGTATATGTGGCCATGTGGTGGAGCCTGTGTGTGGGGACATGTGGTAGAGCGTGTGTATGGGTGGGGGGTGGGTGAGAATGGGGGAGAGGCTAGGGAGTCATGTATAATGCAGTATTCCCAAGGTAATTGCAGTGTAAAGCCTATGGCTGATGTGGCTATCTTTCCATAGTTGTCAACGATGGTGATGATGATCATGCCGATACTGGGAATCATGCATCCTATAAAGATACGCAATCTGCTCCCACAACTGATTCAGGTAAACGACTTTATTATAATTTATTCTAACCACTTCTGTTGAGGAATATGTTTGAATCTTTTATAAAAAGATTCATAAAACCAGTGTTATGAGACAGCCTTTCGGTAAAGCTGAGTTATTTAAAAATTTCAGAGGGAAACTTTAAACAACTGTCATAACCTGTATTTTAAGTGGTATTTGAGATGCAACTCTAAATTCAGGAATCAGACCACCGGTTCTTGAGAGATTTTATATTAAACTAAATGAAACATTTTATTAAGTTACAATAAATTACTACTATCATACCTTTTAACAAATTCCCGAACTAATCTTCATTTAGGCAACAGCAACCCATAGTCTTAACCAGACACCAGGCAAAGCATTTTCACCGTACGAATTGAAAATGAGGTTCCTTTCACTTTGGTTCCTGTGGAGACAGTCGGAGGTTTACAGCTGCTTTGATCTTACATTGCCTCTGCCCTGCACACACAAAACTGCTGAAAATATACCTAGCACAGCTCATTGAATGTAAATTCTCATTGTATCACCAGCCGCTTCTAAAAATAAAACCTCTTTCATAGTAACAGTTTTATTAGCAATATAAACATATTGCTTCATCTCTGCTAGCTGGGTGCCAGAATTCACTCGCCTTCTTGAATGCTCTATTCAAAAAATGCAAGTGCACTCTACCTCTCTTACATCTCAAAACTAGTGCACATCAAAGCACCCAGACTAGCTGGCTTTAATCCAATTAAGACACACCCACAGACTAAACCTCTATTTTAAAAGAAACATATTTTCCAATAATATATACATTAATAGCTTCATAATACCAGACACAGCTAAATCTTTGACTTAATAGTTTATGAATCATTGCTTGGGATCATGCTATTCATCAAAATTATGGCTTAATACAAATTCTGAAATGAAGGCTTTTTGCTTGTGGACAGATTATTGTGTAGATACGTACGTGTGAAATCTATTTGGTGCTTTAGGCGAAATTTAAAACTAACGATATAATAAAATTATGCTCACTTGTTCTGCTTCACACACCTGTCCTTTTAAGTGAATTCCTTTAATCTTCATGTTGTCCAACAACAACTGATATTTATATTGCACCGCTAATATAATGAAATGCTTCACAGTAGTATTGTAAAACAGAGAATGACACTGAGCCACTTAAAATATCAAATCAAATGACCAAAAGTTTGGTCAAAGAGGAAAGTTTTAAGGAGTGTCTTAATGGAGGTAAGTAGAGAGGTGGAGAGTGTAGGGAGGGTGTTCTAGAGTTTGGGGCCTACGCAGTTGAAGGAACATCCAGTAACGGTGGAGTAATTAAAGTTGAGGATCATAAAGAGGCCAGAATTAGAGGAGTGCAGAGATCCCAGAGGGATGAGGACCTGGAGGAGATTACAGAGTTGGGGAGGAGAGAAGCCATGGATGGAATTGAAAACAAGGATGAGGATTTTAAAATCAAGATGTTGCTTGCCTGACAGTCAATGTAGGTCAGTGAGCACAGCGGGGTGATACGGGATGGGACTTTCCACAAGTTAAGACACTGGTGGCAGAGTTTTGGATGATCTCAAGTTTAGGGAGGGTAGAATATGGGAGACCAGCCAGGAGAATGTTGGAATAGTCAAGTCTAGAGGTAACTAAGGCATGAATGGGGGTTTCAGCAGCAGATGAGCTGAGACGAGGGGGAAGTTGGGCAATGTTATGGAGGTGCCATTAGTGATGGCACAATTATGAAATTGGAAGCTCATCTCGGGATCAGATGTGATACCAAGGTTGTGAACAGACTGGCTTAATCTCAGACTGTTGCCAGGGCAAGGAGTAGTGTCAGTAGCTAGGGAATAGTGTTTGGAGCGAGGACTCAAAACAATGGCTTCAGACTTCCCAGTATTTAATTTGGAGGAAATGCCACAGAATCACAGAATTGTTACAGCACAGGAGGCCATTTGGCTCATCGTTTCTGCACTGGCTCTCCAAATGAGCAATTCCTTAGTACTGTCCTCCTGCCTTCTCAGCTCCAAAGACTATAAATATAGAAGTCTGGATGCAGCTTTGCAAATGGAGTGCAGATTTCAAGCAGAGAGAGCTGATATATGAGTTTGGTGAGGGGGAGGAGTTGCTCCTTCTTTTCTACTTTTTTCTTACTTCAGTGCAGTGGAAGCAGCTGGTTGGTGAGTAACTGGTTAGCCAATTAGGAAAGAAGAAACGTATAATTCTTAGTTGAAGGTGGTACTAGCATTTAATAAATACAGTAAATTGTAGTATACATAGGAATTATTCTAAGTTGAGTAAGAAAGTAATTCAATTAAATTAAATAACAAAAGTAACAATGGCAGTATAGGTGTTGTGTTGCAGCTGTGGAATATGGGAAGTCCTGGACAGCAACACAATCCAGGACAAACATGTCTGCAGAATTTGTAAGCAGCTAGAGGAATTCTGGATCAGAATTATCTAGAAGACGAACCATAGACACTCCGCAACATCAGGGAGGGGGAGAAAGACCCTGGACTCTTTATACCAGAAGACGGTGACACCTCTTAGAATAGGGTCATCTGTTTTAGTCAGTGGTGGGGGACAGGAGGGTGCAACTGTGAGTGAGGCAGGTAAAGGAACCAAGTGGACAGTAATGGAGGAGCCTCAGACTTCGCAATTGTCAAACGGGTTTGAGGTGCTTGCGACCTGTGTGGATGAAAGCGAGGTCTACAGGGCGGATGAACAGACTAGCCAAGGCACCATGGTACAGGAAGCCGTTCAAGCAGGTGGAGCAAAAATGAATGTAGTGGCAGTTGGGGACAGTATAGTCGGGGGATAGACACTGTTCTCCTCAGCCAAGAGCAAGAATCCAGAAGGCTGTGTTGTCTGCCTGGTGCCAGTGTTTTGGATATCTGCTCAGGGCTGGAAAGGAACTTGCAGTGGGATGGGGAGAACCCAGTTGTCGTGGTCCATGTAGGTTTCAATGACATAGGTAGAACTAGGAAAGAGGTTCTGCTGAGGGAGTATGAGCAGCTAGGGTCTAAATTAAAAAGCAGAACCTCAAAAGGTAAAAATCCTTGGATTATTACTTGAGCCATGAACAAATTGGCATAGGGTAAATAAGATTAGAGAGTTAAACACGTAGCTCAAAGACTGGTGTGGCAGAGTGGGTTCTGGTTCGTGAGGCACTGGCACCAGAGCTGGGGGAAGTGGGGGTTGTAACATTGGGGTGGTCTGCACCTGAACCTTGCTGAGACCAGTGTTCTAACGAGCCATATAACTGGGGAAGTAGAGAGGATTTTAAACTAAATAGTGGAGGCAAGGGATCAAATTTGGGAAGGTGTGGGAAATCAAAGAGTAGAGACAAGGGCGGAGAGAAAGGTATTAACATGGAAGATGACAAACAGACCCTGACAGGAAGAGACAGAGAGTACAAATCTAAAAGTAAATCAGCAGATAAGACTAGAGGTTACAAAAATAATAAAAGGACAAAACTAAAGGCTCTATATGGCAGGAAAGTGGAGTTGAGGATTATCAGATCGGCCATGGTCTCATTGAATGGCGGAACAGATTCGATGGGCCGAAAGGTCTACTTCTGCTCCTATGTCTTATGGTATCTGAATGCCCGTGGCATTTGAAACAATACAAATGAACTGATAGTGCAAATAGAAATAAATAAGTACAGTCTGACAGCCATTACAGAGACATAGATTGGGACCTGAAGATTGAAGGGTACGTGACATATAGGAAGGACAGAAAGCTAGGAAAAAGTGGAGTGGTGGCTTTGTTAATTAAAGATGATATTAGCACTATATAGAGGGATGACCTAAGTTCAGGAAACCGGGATGTAGAAGCGTTTTGGGTAGAGATGAGAAATGATAAAGGCAAGAAGTCACTTTTGGGAGTGGTGTAAGGGCCCCGTAACAGTAACCACATGGTGGGACAGGATGTAAGGGAAGAGATAATGGGAGCTTGTCAGAAAGGTACAGCGATAATCATGGGGCATTTTAATCTGCATAGAGACTAGAAAAATCAGATGGGCAAAGCTGGCCTAGATGGGGAATTCATAGAATGTTTCCAGGATAGTTTTTTAGAACAGCATGTTCTGGCACCAACCAGAGAGCGGTCTATACAATTCCTGGTACTGTGCAAAGAAATAGGATTAATTAATGACCTCAAAGTGAAGGCACCCCTTTGTAGCAGCAGTCATAATATGATTGAATTTTACATTCAGTTTGAGGGAGAGAAGAGTGGGTGTAAGACTAGTATTTTAAACTTAAATAAGGACAATAATGATGTCATGAAAGTAGAGCTAGCTAAAGTGAACTGACAAATTAGGTTAAGGTCAACAGAGATGCAGTGACAGACATTTAAGGGGATATTTAAGAATACACAGAAGAGATACATTCCAACGAGAAATAAAAATTCCAAGGGGAGGACCCGCCATCAGTGGTTAACTAAAAATGTTAAAGGTAGTATCAAACTTAAAGAAAAAGTTTATAATTGCGCAAAGATGGGTGGCAGGTCAGAAGATTGGACAGAATATAAAAAAAAACAGCAAAGTATGACTAAAAGATTAATGAGGAGGGAAAAACTTAAGAGTACAAGAGAAAGCTAGCTAGAGACATAAAGACAGATAGTAAGAGTTTCTACAGATATTTGAAAAAGAAAAGATTTAACAAAGTAAGCATTGATCCTATAGAAAGTGAGTCTGGGGAATTAATAATGGAAAATAAGGAGATGGCAGCTGAATTAAACAAGTATTTTGCATCGGTCTTCACTGTAGAGGATACAAGTAACATCCCAGAAATAGCTGTAAATCAGGAAATGGAAGGGAGGGAGGAACTCAAGAAAATTACAATCACCAGGGAAGCGGTACTGAACAAATTGTTGGACAAATCCACAGGTCTTGATGGACTTCATCCTAGAGCCTTAAAATAAATGGTAGTGAGATAATTGATGTGTTGGCTTTATTTTTCCAGAATTCCCTATATTCGAGGAAGATTCCATTAGATTAGAAAATAGTGAATTTATTCAAAAAGGGAGGGAGACAGAAAGCAAGAAATTATAGACCAGTTAACAACATCTGTCATTGGGAAAATGTTAGAAGCTATTATTAAAGCCTTTATATCAGAGCACTCGGATAAATTCAAAATAATCAGGCAGAGTCAATGTGGTTTTGTGAAAGGAAAATCATATTGAACCAATTTATTGGAATTCTTTGAAGTAATTTGTGCTGTGGATAAAGGGGAACTGGTGGATGTACTGTACTTAGATTTCCAGAAGGCATTTGATAAAGTGCCACATCAAAGGTTATTGTCAAAAATAAAAGCTCATGGTGTAATGGGTAACATATTGACATGGATAAAAGATTGGATAGCTAATAGGAAACAGAGAGTAGGCATAAACGGGTCATTTTCAGGTTGGCAAGATGTAACGAGTGGTGTGCCACAGGGATCAGTTCTGGGGCCTCAACATTTTACAATTTATATAAATGACTTGGATGAAGGGACTGAAGGTATGGTTGCTAAATTTTCTGATGACACAAAGTTAGGTAGGAAAGTAAGATGTGAAGAGGACATAAGGAGGCAACAAAGGGAAGTAGCTAGGTTAAGTTAGTTGTCAAAGATCTGGAAAATGGAGTATAATGTGGGAAAATGTGAAATTGTCCACTTTGGCAGGAAGAATGAAAAAGAAGCATATTATCTAAATGGTGAGAGATTGCAGAGGGATCTGTATGTCCTAGTGCATGGATTGTAGGTACAGCAAGTAATTAGGAAAGCTAATAGAATGTTATTGTTTATTGTGAGGGGAATTGTATACAAAAGTAGGGAAGTCATGCTTCATTTATACAGGACATTGGTGAGACCACATCTCGAGTGCTGTGTAGAGTATTGGTCACCTTATTTAAGGAAGGATGTAAATGCTTTGGAAGCAGTTCAGAGAAGGCTTCCTAGACTTAAACCTGGACTGCACAGGTTGTCCTAGGAGGAAAGGCTGGACAGGCTAGGCTTGCATCGGCTGGGATTTAGAAGAGGAAGAGGCGATTTGATTGAAACATACAAGATCCCGAGGGGCCTTGATGGGGTGGATGTGGGGAGGATGTTTCTTCTTGTGGGAGAATCTAGAACTAGGAGTCATTGTTTAAAAATAAAGGGTCACCCATTTAAGACAGAGATGAAGAGAACTTTTTTCTCTCAGAGGGTTGTGAGTCTTTGAAACTCTCTTCCCCAAAAGGTGGTGGAAGCAGAGTCTTTGAATATTTTGAAGGCGAAGGTAGATAGATTCTTGATAAGCAAGGGGGTGAAACGTTATCGAGGGTAGGCGGGAATATGAAGTTGAGGTTACAATCAGATCAGCTATGATCTTATTGAATGGAGGAGCAGGCTTGAGGGGCCAAGTGGCCTTATCCTGCTCCTAATTCACATGCTGGTATGTTCCTTCTAACGCTGCACCTTCTTTTCAAATAATTTCCTTTTGAATGCTTCAATTGTACCTGCTTCCATCACACTCTCAGGCAGTGTATTTCAGACCTTAACCACTCACTGTGTGAAGAATTTTTTCTCATATCACTTTTACTTCTTTCGCAAATTACTTTAAACCTGTTGCGTCTTGTTTGCGATCCTTTCATGAGTGTGAACAGTTCCTCCCTATCTAGTGTGCCCAGACCTGTCATGATTTGAATATCTCTGTGAAATCTCCTCTCGGCCTTTTCTCACTTCTCCAATCTATCTTCATACCTGAGGTTCCTCATCCTTGGAACCGTTCTCGTGAATCTTTTCTGCACTCTCTCCAGTACCTTCACATCCTTCATAAAATGTGGTTGCCGTATTCCGGCTGAGGCCGAATTAGTGACTCATACAAGCTCAACATAACTTCCTTTCTCTTATACTCTGTGCCCCTATCAATAAAGCCTAGGATACTGCATGCTTTATTGACCGCGCTCTCAACCTATCCTGCCAACATCAATAACTTATGCACATATTCACCCAGGTCCCTCTGCTCCTGCACCCCCTGTGCCCTTTATTTTATACTGTCTCTCCATGTACTTTCTACCCAAATGAATCATTTCTCCATGTTGAATTTTATCTGCCTCCCGTCCATTCAATTCTGAATTTCTGCTCATCCAGTACTGAATTTTGACCGAGTGTGGCGTCAAGGAGCCTTAGCAAATCAGGAGTCAATGGGGATCAGGGGATAGTTTTCCGCTGGTTGGAGTCATACCTAGCACAAAGGAAGATGTTTGTGGATGTTGGAGGTCAGTCATCTCAGCTCCAGGAGATCACTGCAGGAGTTCCTCAGGGTAGTGTCCTAGGCCCGACCGTTTTCAGCTGCTCCATCAATGACCTTCCTTCCATCATAAGGTCAGAAGTGGGGATGGTCGCTGATGATTGCACAATGTTCAGCACCATTCGCGACACCTCAGATACTGAAGCAGTCCATGTCCAAATGCAGCAAGACCTGGACAATATCCAGGCTTAGGCTGACAAGTGGCAGGTAACATCCGCACCCACAAGTGCCAGGCAATGACCTTCTCCAACAAAAGAGAATCTGAGCATCATCCCTTGATGTTCAATGGCATTACCATCACTGAATCCCCCACTATCAACACCCTGGAGGTTACCATTGACCAGAAACTGAACTGGGCCAGCCATATAAATACTGTGGCTACAAGAGCAGGTCAGAGGCTAGGAATTGTGCGATGAGTAACCCACCTTCTCACTCCCCAAAGCCTGTCCACCATCTACAAGGCACAAGTCAGGAGTGTGATGGAACACTCCCCACTTGCCTGGATGAGTGCAGCTCCCACAACACTGAAGAAGCTTGACACTGTCCAGGACAAAGCAGCCCGCTTGATTGGCACCATATCCACAAACATTCACTCCCTCCACCACTGACGCACAGTAGCAGCAGTGTGTACCATCTATAAGATGCACTGCAGGAATTCACCAAGGCTCCTTCGACAGCACCTTCCAAACCCACGACCACTGCCATCTAGAAGGACAAGGGCAGCAGATACATGGGAACACCACCACCTGGAAGTTCCCCTCCAAGTCACTCACTGTCCTGACTTGGAAATATATCACTGTTGCTTCACTGTTGCTGGGTTGAAATCCTGCAACTCCCTCCCTAACAGCACTGTGGGTGCATCTGCGCCAGATGGACTGCAGCAGCTCAAAAAGGCAGCTCACCACCACCTTCTCAAGGGCAACTAGGGATGGGCAATAAATGCTGGTCCAGCCAATGAAGCCCGTGACTGAATAAGAAAAAAGTATAATTGGTTGCTGTTGATAATGTGTAGAGATGTACTACCAAGAGGCTTCTTTAGTTGAACAACAAACTTTATTTACAGAGTTGCTGGATTAACTGCAGGCCTCTAGCAAGGCTACAATACATTATCCAGACTAGGAAAACCCCACCCTTTATGAGCATCTCCTCGCTTGGTGTTGATTGGCTGCTCTGACCACATGACCCTTACTCAGTAAGGCTGGCCTTAAAGCAACAATCACCACATCTTCCCCTCCCCCCCCACTTTAAATCCCTGTTTTACATTCCTTATTTACACAAATTACTTTATACAGGTGAATAGAAAACAATATCAAAAATCTTAGAAATAATCACACTGGAACTTTGTCATGAATTCAGATTATTTACTTATATACATAGGTCCAGTAATTACGAATCAAGTCGTTGAGGGGGTTTTCTGTTCTGGGTAGAGCAGCGTAACTCTATAGGCTGAGGCTCTCTGACAGGGTCGACACTAACAGGAACTGTGATAACTGGTACCTCTTTTGGCACGGGCAATTCATCACTATTTGATTCAATGGAGACATCAGTTATGTCTATAACAGGTCGATCAGGTACTTTGGTGCTTATGGGTTCACTAACATTCCTTGGTGGCACCACTGACTATGGAAGTGTCTCCCTGCTCCTCAGGTGATCCACGTGTTTATGAACAATCCGGTTTTCCACATCTACTTGAAATAAAAGGGGTCCAGTCTCAAAGACAATAATTCCTGGGATCGAACTTAGACCACTACCATAGTTTCGTACATATACGGCTTAATCTACCATAAATTTCCAGGCTCTACTATGCAAATTGTGGCTTGTTTTCTGATTACCTTGGTTCTCCTCTACCCTCCCTGGCAAATTTGGAAATATGAGACTCAGTCTCATTCTGAGCTGACACTTCATAAGCAGTTCTGCTGGTGGAACTCCCGTTGTGTGTGGAGTCGGCGGTAGCGAAGGAGGAAGCGTGAGATTTTGGTTTCCAAGGCTCCTCCCGACAATTTTTTTAGCCCTGAGTTGAAAGTTTGGGCGGCTCTCTCAGCTGGTCTGTTCGATGCTGGGTGGTAAGGCGCAGTTCAGATGTGTTTAATGCCGTTTAAATTAGTGACGTTCTGAAACTCAGCACTTGTAAATATGCCTCCATTGCCTGATACAATGACTGGGCAATCTGTGAGACAAAAAGCATTGGCGTAACCTTTCGATGGGAGCATGCGACATAGGTGATTTCACCGCAAAATTCTCCATCCATTTTGAGTGTGTGTTGATCATGAGCAAAAACATTTGTGCCTAGGGATGGACCCAGGTAGTCTATATGGATCCTCACCCATGGTCGGTCAGGCCATTCCCAAGGGTGCAGTGGGGCTGCGCTGGTAACTTTGTGCAGTTGGCACTGTTGACAGTGCATGACTAACTTCTCGATATCTGCATCTATACCAGGCCACCACACATAGCTCCTTGCGAGCATTTTAATTTTAGAAATACCAGGATGACTGCTGTGTAACTTGGTTAGGAGCAGTTCCCTGCCTGCTATAGGAATGACTACTTTTGCTCTCCAGAGTATGACGTCATCCTGACAACTCAATTCGTATTTGCGGGTAAAAAATGGTTTCATTTCCTCAGAGACTGGCTCATCCAACCATCCTGTGAGTATCTGGTCTCTCAATTTGGACAGAAGCGGATCTCAATTAGTCCAGTTCCTGCTTTGTACAGATGGGCGATGTGTTTAAGAAATTCAATGCAAGGACGATTTCTTGGGATACAAGAGTACACAAGATGCTTTCTTGAAGGGTAGGTGGCTAAGGGCATCCGCGTTCACTCTATGTATCCCAGGTCAGTGCTCGAAAGTATTGGTAGGCAGACAGAATGAATGCCCATCGCTGAATTCTTGTCGAGGCTATCGGCGGGGTAGTCTTGTCTTCATTGAAAAGGCCCAAAAGCGGTTTATGGTCAGAGATGATAAGAAGTGCCTGCCATGCAAGTACTGGTGGCATTTTTTTAACTCTGAAGACTATTGACAGTCTTTCCTTCTCAATCTGTGAATAACCTTTCTCGGCTACTGAGTGGCTTTTCTTGATATGAAACCTATTGGCCTCTCAGAGCCGTTGTCCATTTCACGGGACCATACTGCACCAGTGCCACATGGAGAGGAGTCGCAGGTTAATGTCAACCCTTTAGATGTGTCGAAGTGCATTAGCAAAGTTGAGGGGTGCAGCAGTTGTTTTACTCTGTTGAAGACTGCCTCCAGGACCAATGATGGTGTTTCTTCAGCAGTACAGCTGATAAGTTGGGTAAAAATCACCCCATAGTTGTTTACCAACCCTAAAAATGATTTGAGTTCCGCGATATTTGTGGGGGAAGGGGCCTCCTTTATCAGCTTTCTTCCACGGGATGTAATCCTTGCCCCAGATAGTTAATCTGGATTCCAGTATCCAGAAATCTTTTTAATACTTCCTCTAAATTTGCTAAGCACTCAGCCTGTCAATCCAGTTATGAGGACACTGTCAAGGTTTCTTATTTGTTCCTGGGATGTGGGCGTCACTGGCTAGGCCAGCATTTATTGCCCATCCCTAATTGCCCTTGTTCAGGAGGCATTTAAGAGACAACCACATTCCTGTGGGTCTGGAGTCACATGTAGGCCAGACCAGGTAAGGACAGCAGATTTCCTTCCCTAATTAGTGAAGCAGACGGGTTTTTAAAACAATCGACAATGTTTTCATTAGACTTTTAATTCCAGATTTTTATTGAATTCAAATTTCACCATCTGCCATGGTGGGATTCAAACCCAGGTCCTCAGAGCATTACCCTGGGTTTTAGTCCAGTGACAATACCACTATGCCACTGCCTCCCCATACTACAACCCGTGGTAATCCCTGTAGCAAGCTCTCCAATGTCCTTTGAAATATTGCACAGGCTGAGGACACGCCAAAAGGTAGACGTGTGTTCTAGAAGAGGCCTTTGTATGTGTTTATTGTGACATACCCCCAGATGTATTTTCTAAGTCGAGTTGCTGGTACACGTGGCTTATATTCAACTTAGTGTAGGATTGACCTCCTGTCAGTTTTGCGTACATGTCTTCAATTCTTGTAATTGGATATTTATCGAACTTGGCGACCCGATTAACTGTTAACTTATAATCACCGCAAATGTGGACGGTCTTATCCAGTTTCAGTACGGGGACGATAGGTGCTGCCCCTTCTGAAAATTGAACCAGCTGTATGAGGCCTAGTTCCTCCAACCTGTTTAACTCAGCATCCACTTTTTCCCTTAAGGCATATGATACCAGTCTTGCCTTAAAAAATTGGAGAGTTGCCTCTGGATCAACATAAATCTTGGCCTGCAAGCCTTTGGGCAGAATCTTGCCATTGTCGGGCAGGCTTGGCGGGAGCGGTCAGGAAGTTATCCGCTGCCCACAATCAGGGCTGGAAGGCGATTTCACACTGGTGGGCCAATTAACGCATGTCGTTCAAGGTTGCTCCAAAATCCCAATGCTCTGACAATTGCTTCAATTTAGCAATATAAGCGCAATCGATTTGCCTGGGGCCCTCACCCCCATATTAAATTTGAATCTTTGCATAATGGCTGATGGTTTGGGCTGAAAATGGCCCTTCACTAAATCCACATGCTTACTATAACAATTTGGAGTTGGGTGTGCTTGGGGCTGTGAGACTGCGAATAAGGTTGTAGGCCTGACTCCCAGAGCCGCTCAAGAGAATTGCTTTGCGCTTTGCTACCTCCCCTATTTCGCTGGCCTGGAAATAAAACCCGAGGCGCACGATTGAGTCCAGTCCCAAAGAGAGGCGTCCTGGTGAGTATAATTTTTTTCCCTCTTTAAAACGAGATACTCACAGTTGTAGGGCAAGAGGATCATTTATCCTTTTCACCAAATGTAGAGATGTACTACCAAGAAGCTTTTTTAGTTGAATAACAAACTTTATTTACAGAGCTGCTGGATTAGCTGCAGGCCACTAGCAAGGCTGCAATACACTCTCTAGACTAGGAAAACTCTGCCCTTTATCAGCTTCCCCGCACTCGGTGTTGATGGTCTGTTCTGACTATGTGACCCTTATTGAGTAAGGCTGGCCTTAAAGCAACAATCACCACATAATACGTATGTGTAGATTCAGGTCAGGGTCGTATCAGACCTAACGGACACACAGGGCAGCTGCCTTCACCCACTGTAAGACCTCACATGACGAATCAGCTCCCTTGGTCAAAATATCAAAGATCTGCCGACCAGGATCACAGGTCTGAGTCCAGATTAGGAATGGGAGGAATTGAAAGGTGGGAAGTATTCATTGTATACCCGTATAGCCTCTAAAAATCCAGTTGTATGGCATCATTGGTTTCACCCCTCTCAAAAAAGCACAAGATAGGGTCAATTTTGTCTGACCACTCTGTAGCATTTCACATCCTGAAAGATCAGCCTCTAATTTTAACACTGTGCCCCCTTGTCCTAGACTGCAAACAGTGGAAATAACTTCTCTCTGTTTATCCGATCAGTTCCCCTTAATATGTTGAAAACTTCAATTAAATTACCCTTTGACTTTCTAAATTCTGGAGTATGCAACCCTAGTTAGTGTAATTGCTCTTCATAATTTAACCCTTGGAGTCCAGGTTTCAAGTATTTATCCAATTTCCTTTTGAAAGTTTGTGTTAAATCTGTTTCCTCTGCCCTTTGAGACAGTGGATTCCCGATCACCATAACTTGTGCATAATGTTTTTTCCCTCTTTGTTTTTTAATTTGCCAGTTATTTTAAATCTGTGACCTCTGGTTACCGACTCTTCAACCACTAGAAACAGTTCCTCCTTTTTGCTCTATATAAACCATTCAAGATTTTAAATTGAATTTCTATTGAATGCTCATTTATCAGCACAGGTATAAATCCTGTCCAGCTCTCCTTGTGAAATCTTGGTTTCTTTCCTGAGTCAGGATTTGGTTTTCACTCTTCTTCACTCCCCCTCCTCACTTGCTCTGCTCAATACCATCTACAGATTTACTTTGCACTCAGACATATTCCAAGGGGAGGCGGAAGCATAGTGGTATTGTCACTGGACTGGTAATCTAGAGACCCAGGATAATGCTTTGAGGACCTGGGTTCAAACCCCGTGGCAGATGGTGGAAATTGAATTCAACAAAAATCTGGAATTAAATGTCTAATGCTGACCATGAAACCATTGTCGACTGTGTTTTAAAAAAAACCACCTGGTTCACTAATGTCCTTTAGGGAAGGAAATGTGCTGTCCTTACCTGCTCTGGCCTACACGTGACTCCAGACCCACAGCAATGTGGTTGATTCTTAATGCCCTCTGAACAAGGGTAATTAGAGATGGGCAATAAATGTTGGCCTAGCCAGCGACAGCCTCATCCCATGAACGAATAAAAAAAAGTTGTATTTATTAAGGAATATCACTAGTCACAGCACTTCCTCTGGGACAACTCATTCAAGCAAGTCAACTATCAAGTGATAGTTGGTAAAGGAGTCTTTTACGTCGTACAGTGCCCTATGAAAATCAGATTGTAATGCACCTTGTGGCTTCCCCTTTCTGAAAAAAGCACGAGGTTGGCCAGGCAAAATAGACCCTTTCTTTAGCATTTTGAGTTATTTCTTTACTGGAGTTGTTCCATTCTAATTATGATTATTGTTTTGGTTATTTTTCTAATTATTGACATCAGACTAATATGTCTAATAGTTGCCAACTATGATTCCATAATTGAATATGGGAACTACATTGGCCTATTTCATTAGGAACCTCCACAGTGTTTGTTGACTCCCTCAACATGACTGTCACTGTTCCCATAGGAACATAGGACTTGGGAGCAGGAGTAGGACATTTGGCCCTTTGAGCCTACTGCACAATTTGATAAGATGGTGGCTGATCTGGTTGTGATCACAAGTCTACTTTCCTGTTTGCCCCCCATAACCCTTGATTCCCTCCTCTCTCTTGTCCATCAAAAATCTATTTAACTCAGCCTTCAGTGAATTTAATGACCCAGCCTCCACTGCTTTCTGGGAAAGAGAATTCCACATACTAATAATCCACTGAAAGAGAAACTTCTCCTCGTCACCGTATTAGAAGTGAGATCTCTTATTCTTAATCTGTGTCTCTTAGTTCTAGTCTCCCCACATCCTCCTGGTGTCCACCCTGTCAAGTCCCCTCGATCTTATATGTTTCAATAAAATCAGCTCTCATTCTTCTAAACTCCAATGGGCATAGACCCAACCTGTTCAACCTTATAAAAACAAAAAACTACTGCAGATGCTGGAAATCCAAAACAAAAACAGAATTACCTGGAAAAACTCAGCAGGTCTGGCAGCATCGGCGGAGAAGGAAAGAGTTGACGTTTCAAGTCCTCATGACCCTTCAGCAGAACTGAGTATAGTTAGGAGAGGGGTGAAATATAAGCTGGTTAAATATAACCCCTCTCCTAACTATACTCAGTTCTGCTGAAGGGTCATGAGGACTCGAAACGTCAACTCTTTCCTTCTCTGCCGATGCTGCCAGACCTGCTGAGTTTTTCCAGGTATTTCTGTTTTTGTTCTGTTCAACCTTATCTTCAAGATAAGCTTCTTCGTCCCAGGAATGAGTTGAGTGAACCTTCTCTGAACGGCTCTGAACTGAACTGAACCATGTTCTCTAACTACCCTGAGGTATAGTTCATCAACCTGGGAGTTCATTGGTTTTCTGCCCTTTGAGCCTCTCCGTTGTCTCTGTTTAGCTAGTGTCGAACGCTAAAACTACAAGTTATGTGTGTTTATTGATTGGTTTAATGTTAGTGACCTTTCTGGGTCTAAAAAACTTCAAGCTATTGTTGCTTAACAGGGTGCTGACTATTGTGGTATCATCAGCCAATGGCTATTTCCTTTCAGGAAATAACTCGTCTAATTCAGTAGCTGCCTGTGCTTAGCACAGGATAGCTAGTTGACAAAACAAAAACAAAAATACCTGGAAAAACTCAGCAGGTCTGGCAGCATCTGCGGAGAGGGACACAGTTAACGTTTCGAGTCCGAATGACCCTTCAACAGAACAGTTCTGTTGAAGGGTCATTCAGACTCGAAACGTTAACTGTGTCCCTCTCCGCAGATGCTGCCAGACCTGCTGAGTTTTTCCAGGTATTTTTGTTTTTGTTTTGGATTTCCAGCATCCGCAGTTTTTTGCTTTAGCTAGTTAAACAGAGTGCTTGGGAATTTTCAAGCAAAGCATGTGGGAAGATACTGTGACTGTACACCATAAATAGCCCCAGTTGGGACCTTCATCCTGCTATTGAGGTAATCATCAGGCCATGGGTTTCCATCCACTGTGGATTTACCCTTGTATTTAATTAAAATAAATCTGTCATGTATTTTATTTAAACATCCCTTTTTTCTACAAAATTGAGGATTCAGGTGTAATCCTTAGACTTTTGTTTAATTTTTCAATGATTGCAGTGTGATTTTACAGCTCTTCAGGAGATTGTTTTCAGTACAGTTTATTTGATAACTCAATGACTTTTGTGTTTAAAAAGTATATTGCTGATTTTTATGGTGTTGTTTCATATGCTTTATATTGTATTTGTGTTAATTCTTCTCAGGCAAACAGACCTTAAAAATATTTGATGGAAATGACACAGTGAAACGGAATCAATTTCGACTAATTACTGTTCCTCGAATTTCAAAAATAGAAGAAGCAGTGGTGAGTTGATCCCAAACTAGTAACAAAATCTCAAGCTAAAGTTGAAATTCAGGTTAGAATTTGCATTGTTTGGCTCGCATAACCTGTGTCATAAGATTGTATTGTCTGCACTGTTTATAATTGCCTCTCGAAAACAACCAAACAACAATGTATTAAAATTCATTATTTTCTGCATTTTCTATGCCATAATTAAAATGTACAAATTAAACTAAGGAAAAAAGAATGACCTTAATTTTCAATATAGTTCAGCTTCTATAGGAAAATGGGTCCTGCAAAATCCTTCATTGCTTCTTCCTACAATTATTCCTACTTAAATCTACAATGAGAATTGTCACCCATATGTTTTTAATGACACCAATGCCCTAGCTGCCCGTGCTTGCAAACATCACTCCACCACACCTACATTGCGAATATACAGTCATCAGAGACTACATCAGGCAATCCAGTTGTCCAACTTACCAACAACCCATCTCAAATCTAGAAGCCCACTTTGAATCGTTGCCAAAGCCGTGCAGCAATTGAACCATAGAAAAATTACAGCGCAGAAGGAGGCCATTCGGCCCATCTTGTCCATGCCAGCCCGAGGACACTCAGGTGCCCTTTCTAATCCCACCTTCCTGCACCCGGCCCATAGCCCTGCAGTTTACAGCACTTAAGGTGCAGATCCAGGCACTTTTTATAAGAGTTTAGCCTTGATGATTACTGTTGCAGTATTCAGAAGAACCAAATGGATTCCTTTCTGAGGGACCTCAAAGTGAAACCTGAAGGGTCAAACCTTCCTCACGAACAGTGGACAACCAGAAAACGTCTCTGAACCTGTCATGGCTGATGCTGCCGTCCTCTCTATAGATGGGAGATTAAAGCAGTGCTGAGTACATCATCAAACACTGTCATCAGAGGAAATTCAAAGGTAGTCTACAAATATCCATATTGTTGCACCGGATATCTAACTTACATATTGATATTTGGCTGCAACAACAACAGCTTGCATTTCTATAATGCCTTTAGCATATAAAATATCCCAAGACACCTCACAGCAGTGATTTCAGACAGAATTTGACCAATTAAAAGCTGTAAACAAAGCAGCAACTGACATACATGGTCATCACAATCTGCTTCTCTTGGGATCTGGAAGGGACTGCTGCTTATATTTATGACAGACTAAACTAGAATGACTTTAAACTTCAGACTAACACCCCATTTACCAGACATGGCATTTAGACTTCACCAGGATGAGGTGAAGTAGAACACATCTGGAGCTACAGAGATGTATATCTCATCAAATTAACTGCTCACTGGTCTGGTTTAACAATTCAAGCTGTAGGACTAGTGAAAAAGCAGAAATGTTTTGTGAGGTCAAAAGGTCACGGAGACAAAATGATATAAAATATATTTTGCCGAACATGCACCTTGAGAGAAGAAACTGTCAACAGATTATATATACAAATCCAAAAACAGCTGAGTGTGTAATTCTTATGCAGCCTTTATGTTTAATCTATTTTCATTGAACCTAATGTCACTGCCCTTCCTGTTCTAAACTTAACTGAACTAACACACTTCCTCGGGTAAAGCCGAATACCATATTTTCTGGGGAAAATCCTATGAAGTTCTTTGACAGATATTGAACATGACGAGCAATAATGACTACTTAAACTTCCGGAATTATAGGGGAGAATTTTCACCCCGTCGGGGGGTGCTGAGCTGGCACGCGGCCGATTGCCGCCCACGATTGGCTGGGCGCTGCCATTTGATGTGGGCGGGGCTAATGAAGGGTCCCCCCACCAGTGTGACGCGCACCCGGAAGCGCTGAGTGCCCCCTGTGCGGGCAGGGGGGAGGAGGGAGAGTCATCTCAATATATTTGCATCTCGCTATAAGGACTCTGCTCTAGAATCATCCCCTCACGCTGGATCATCTGGGCACGTCAGCGTGCAATTAGAATGACATGTTTCACAACGGTATATAAGCGACATGCACCTAGCGACCTGCACTTTGCTCGTGACTTCAAGGTTCATTCGCCTACCTTGCATGGTGCAGCGCTCACGGTAATCAGCGCCAGGCTTCGCAGGCAGCACCACATCACTTTCAGGGAGATGTCAGAGGCAATTCTCTACCTACCAGCCCAGTGGTAAGGCAGGAGTGGCTTTTAATGGACCCACTTATTGGTCAGCTTAGCAGATGTATACTGGAAAGTTGGAAACACAGTTGGCTGGCAGACAGCAGCGCCCACGAGCTCGGAGTGTGAATCCATAGCATGAAAACCCTGCCAGAAGACAGAGCACATGGAGTTGCACGATACAGGACCCTTCTCCAGGCCTTAACACATCCCTCCTTGTACACTACACCTTCACCTTTCAAGATTGTAGACGAGATTTGAGAACACCTCTGCCTCAATCTCACAAAGCCAAGAATAAACAGGACTTGACCCTGCAAAGCATATGAACGAGGTTCATTCCACAAGCACACTTAACATTAAGGTTGAGGCATCACTGTTGTTGAGAATGATCTGGAAAAGGACCACACTGTGAGGAAATGGAAGCACACTACATAGAAGAAAGGCCCATGATAGTGACATCTGTGCTAAGTGGTGGGAGGGACCCCAATAACCTTATAAAAATTGTATTTTCATGACAAAAGGAATAGAGTTAGGTTAAGTGAGTGAGCAAAAAATTGGCAGATGGAGTATAATATGGGCAAATGTGAACTTTTCCACTTTAGCAGGAAGATTGGAAAAACAGTATAATATTTAAATGGAGAGAGATTACAGAATTCGGTGGAACAGAGGGATCTGGGTGTCCTGGTATATGAATTACAAAAAGTTAGTCTGCAGGTACAGCAAGTGATTAGGAAGGGAAATGGAATATTGGTGTTTATTGCAAGGGGAATGGAATATAAGAACGGGGAAGTTTTACTGCAGCTGTACAGGGCATTAGTGAGATCACACCTGGAGTACTGTGTATAATTTTGGTCTCCTTATTTGAAAAAGGATATAAATGTGTTAGAGAAAGTTCGCTCGACTCAGACCTGGGGTGAAAGAACAATCTGATGTAGAAAGGTTGAACTTAGCTTATATCCATTGGAGTTTAGAAAAATCAGAGGTGATTTTTTTGTATATTCTTTCATAGGATGTGGGCGTCAGTGGCAAGGCCAGCATTTGTTACCCATCCCTTATTGCGCTTGAACTGAGTGGCTTGCCAGGCCATTTCAGAGGCCAGTTAAGAGTCAGCCACATAGTTGCGGGGTAAGGTCGGCAGGTTTCCCTCCCTAATGGTGATTGATGATAGTTTGATGGTCACCATTCCTGAGACAAGCTTTCAATTCCAGATTTTTATTATTTGAATTTAAATTTCACCAGCTGCCATGGTGGTGATGTGAACCCATGTTCTCAGAGCATTAGCCTGGGCCTCTGAATCACTTGTCCAGTGACATGACCACTTGTCCAGTGACATGACCACTTGTCCGGTGACATGATCACTTGTCCAGTGACATGACCACTTGTCCAGTGACATGACCACTTGTCCGGTGACATGACCACTTGTCCGGTGACGTGATCACTTGTCCGGTGACATGACCACTTGTCCAGTGACATGACCACTTGTCCAGTGACATGACCACTTGTCCAGTGACGTGACCACTTGTCCGGTGACGTGACCACTTGTCCGGTGACGTGACCACTTGTCCGGTGACGTGACCACTTGTCCGGTGACGTGACCACTTGTCCGGTGACGTGACCACTTGTCCGGTGACGTGACCACTTGTCCGGTGACGTGACCACTTGTCCGGTGACGTGACCACTTGTCCGGTGACGTGACCACTTGTCCGGTGACATGATTACCTTGCTACCATCCCCCCCACCCCACCAAATTTTATTGAAACAAGTAAGATCCTGAGGGGATTTGATAGGTTGGATACTGGGAAGTGTTTCCTGTTGTGGGAAGACTAGAACTAGGGAACACAGTTTAAGAATAAGAGGTCTCCCTTTTAAGATGGAGATGAGATTTTTTTTCTCTCAGACGGTGATTAACCTGTGGAATTCTCTTCCCCAGAAAGCAGTGGAGGCTGGCTCATTGAATTTATTCAAGGCTGTGTTGGAAAGATTTTTGATGGACAAGGGAGATCAGGAAGTCAAGGGCTATGACAGAAAGGTGGAGTTTCAAATCAGCCATGATCTTATTGAAATAAAAGCAAAATACCGCGGATGCTGGAAATCTGAAACAAAAACAGAAAATGCTGGAAAAACTCAGCAGGTCTGACAGCGTCTGTGGAGAAAGAAAAACAAAGTTAACGTTTCAAATCCATATGACCCTTCTTCAGAGCTGAAGAGAAGTGGAAATGTGATGAAATTTACACTGTTTAAGGGGGTGGGGCAGGTGGAGCTGGATAGAAGGCCAGTGATAGGTGGGGACAAAGAAGGGATTGACAAAGATGTCATGAGCTGAAGGACAAAGGGATTGCTAATGGTCGTGGCTAGTGCTAATAGTGGCGTAAAGGTAAAAATGCAGAATGCGTTATAGTAGAACAAGGGTAGCATTGTGTAAAAGGGCAACATGGAACGAGTGACAGATGGCCCTGTAGGGGAAGGGTGGGGGGAGGGGGTGCTGGTGGGGAAAATAAAGATAGAAAATGGGATAAAAAAAAGGGGATAAAACTACGGATAAATGAAAAAAAAAAGTGGATAAAAAAAAATGAATGTAGAAGAGCGGGGATTGGAAAGGGGGTGGGGATGGAGGAGAGAGTTCATGATCTGAAGTTGTTGAACTCGATGTTAAGTCCAGAAGGCTGTAAAGTGCCTAGTCGGAAGATGAGGTGCTGTTCCTCCAGTTTGCGTTGAGCTTCACTGGAACAATGCAGCAGGCCGAGGACAGACATGTGGGCAAGAGAGCAGGGGGTTTGTTGAAATGGCAAACGACAGTGAGGTCTGGGTCATGCTTGCGGACAGACCGAAGGTGTTCTGCAAAGCGGTCACCCAGTCTGCGTTTGGTCTCTCCAATGTAGAGGAAACCGCATTGAGAGCAGCGAATGCAGTAGACTAAATTGAAAGAGATGCAAGTGAAATGCTGCTTCACTTGAAAGGAGTGTTTGGGCCCTTGGACGGTGAGGAGAGGGGAAGTAAAGGGGCAGGTGTTGCACCTTCTGCGGTTGCATGGGAAGGTGCTGTGGGAGGGAGTTGAGGTGTAGGGGATGATGGAGGACTGGACCAGGGTGTCCCGGAGGGAACGATCCCTACGGAATGCCGCCGGGGGGGTGAAGGGGAGATGTGTTTGGTGGTGGCATCATGGATAATCCTTTGAATGCAGAGGTTAGCGTGGTGTAAAGTGAGGACAAGGGGGACCCTATCATGGTTCTGGGAGGGAGAGGAAGGTGTGAGGGCAGAGGCACGGGAGATGGGTTGGACATGGCTGAGTGCCCTGTCATTCACAGTGGGGGTGAAACCTCGGTTAAGGAAAAAGGAAGACCTGTCAGAAGCGCCGTTTTGGAAAGTGACATCATCGGAACAGATGCAACGGAGGCGAAGGAACTGAGAGAATGGGATGGAGTCCTTACAGGAAGTGGGGTGTGAGGAGCTGTAGTCGAGGTAGATGTGGGAGTCGGTGGGCTTGTTATGAATATTAGTGGACAGTCTATCACCAGAAATGGAGACAGAGAGGTCAAGGAAGGGAAGGGAAGTGTCAGAGATGGACCATGTGAAAATGATGGAGGGGTGGAAATTGGAAGCAAAATTGATAAATTTTCCAGATCCAGACGAGAGAATGAAGCAGCACCGAAGCAATCATCGATGTACCGGAGATAGAGTTGTGGGAGGGGGCCGGAGTAGGACTGGAACAAGGAATGTTCCACATACCCCATAAAGAGACAGGCATAGCTGGGGCCCATGCGGGTACCCATAGCCACACCTTTTATTTGGAGGAAGTGAGAGGAGTTTAAGGAGAAATTGTTCAGTGAGAGAACAAGTTCAGCCAGACGGAGGAGAGTGGTAGTGAATGGGGATTGTTCGGGCCTCTGTTCAAGGAAGAAGCGGAGAGCCCTTAGACCATCCTGGTGGGGGATAGAGGGATTGGACGTCCATGGTGAAGAGGAGGCTGTTAGGGCCAGAGAACTGGAAATTGTTGATATGACGTAGGGTATCAGAGGATGCCCAGAGGATATCTTATTGGATATTGGAGCTGGCTCGAAGGGCTGAAAGGCCTACTCCTGCTCTGAGTCCTCTGTTCCTAATTCTACATTTAAGAGATGATCAGGAGATACAAACAAAATTACACTGTGGTTCATTTTCTGCAAAGCTCAGTAAACAATTCAGGGATTTTTTTGAAAGATTGACTGCTTGCTGCTATAATGGTTGAAAATCTTCAAAGTTACAGACATTCAGCTGCTTGACTTAGTTATCAATCCAAGCTTCACTGAGGCAAATTATTGGTGGAAATGGCTGGAACAGAAGATTAGGAATTCTGAAAGTAGTTACATTCATCATCATTATCAGCTGCAATCTTTGATCATGGTTCGTTGTAGCCACAGCTGGAATGTTCGTAAACTTGGCAGCAGTTTGAGCCCTGGTACAGGTGCATGAGAGTAGAAGAGATAGGAGTAGGCCTTTGGCCCTTGGAGCCTGCTCTGCCATTCAATAAGATCAAGGCTGATTTCTATCTTAATTGCACCTTGCGCACTATCCCCATATCCCTTAATTTTAAAATCCAGGGCTCTGAGTATTACTGAAAAAAGCGACTTTCAGCATTATTCAAGTTCTGTACTACCCAGGAAGCTGTCAACCTCTGTCAGACATTAACTCAACGACTGAGCATCCAAGGGTGGGATTTTCCTGTCCTGCCCGCTACCGGCCTGGAAATTCCCACCCGAAGTCAATGGATCTTTTGCTGGTCCCTCAAGTTTGTGTCCTGTCTGCAACAATTTCCACATCAGGTGGGACTGGGAGATCCCAGCTCATAGCGCTCTGGGTTAGATCATTCCAAAGATTCACAACTCTGCGTGAATAAGCTTCCCCTTTTCTCAGTACTATGCTAAACGGTTGACCCCTCATATAAGGTCGACCTGTTGCATACTACAGCAACTACAACCCCTTCAACTTAGAAAAATGTTTAGTGCTTAACAGAGCCATAAGAAAAATGAACACCGAGTCAAAGAGGAAAATTAGGACAGGTAATTAAAACCCAAGTCAAAGAGGAAAATTAGCACAGGTAGCTAAAACCCAAGTCAAAGAGGAAAATTAGGACAGGTAGCTAAAACCCAAGTCAAAGAGGTAGTTTTAAGGATGGTGTTAAAAGAAAAGAGACAGGTGACAGGTGGCGAAGCTTTGAAAGAAGGATTTCCAGACTGTTGTGCTAAGAGACGGATGGCTGTCACACTCTCTTAGGGCAGGTGTAGGTTACAGAGAAAGGGAGGGAGCAAGGCCATGGAAGGCTTTGGGTACAAGGATAAGAATTTTAAGCTTGAAGCACTGAAGGAGCTGGAGCCAATCTAAGTCTAAGGATGGCTGCAATGTATTAATGGGAGGAGTTGTGGAATGGAAGGGTGGAGGATAGGAGACCACCCAGGGGAACCACTGAATTTATCAAGTTTGACCAGAACATTGGCATGTTTCAGTGGCAAATGGGATAATAGGGACAGAGGAAGGCAATGTTACAGAAGTGGAAATAGTCATGCAGAAGACAGGTATGGAAATGGGGGTCGTAATGAAACAGTAGCAAGGAAAGGAGGGATGGTTGGTGGCAAAGGTGATGTTTGTGGGAGGGGCCCAAGATAATCACTTCAGTCTTTCTAATGTTTAGTTATTGCTCATCCAGGACTGGATGTTGGATGTACATAGGAAACCTGAAATTATGCTGCTCATTGGGAAGAAAAGCCTTTGCTAGAGGGACCCTGGCTTTAGTTAGATGGATAGGACCAAGTGAGAACAGTTTCACAAACCTGGAGGAGTTCGGGGATAGTGTGATCAACTTGGATGAATTTGTGCCCTTAGATGGATGGAAACATGATTAGAGAGATTCAAGTTTAGGTTGACATGTAGCATGTAACATTTACATCAAACAAATATCAGATTACCTTGCCATGATCTTCAATGACAACACCATCGGCAAACTCTTCATCATCAACATCTCAAAGAATCACCATTGACCAGAAGCTGAACTGGACCAGGGGAGCTGCTGGGGTGGGGAACGTGCACTGAAAGCCCCCTGAGGGCACAGAGCTGCTGGGGGGGAGGGGAGGAGCGGGAGTGGTAAAGTTTGTACATACACTGGGGAGCGTACACTGAAAGCTCCCTGAGGGCACAGAGCTGCTGGGGGGAGGGGGTGGGAGGAGTGTGAGTGGTAAAGTCTGTGCTTGTGCTGGGGAACGTGCACTGAAAGCCCCCTGAGGGCACAGAGCTGCCTCAGTGAGCTGAAGAATTGTACAATCAAAAAGAAAGATTTTAAAAATGTTTAAAACATGTCCTGACATAGAACTCAGTAACAACAGCAGAAACATAATAAAAATTGTCTAAAAATTTTTAATGTAAAAAAAAATTACTGTCGAAAAGCTCATGGATGAGGTTTCCTAAAAATCCAAAGGCTGATTCGACCACCCACCAACCATAAGGTTGGATAGGCAGCAAAAAATTGTTTTTAATTAATTGATTAAGGGCCTTAATAGGCCTCTTAATTGTCGGTGGGCGCGCTGCTGACTCTCGCGTGTGCCTGCGAACCGAAATATTGTGCGAATGCGCGATGACGTCAGGACACTCGCCCGATGGCATCAAGCGCTATTTTACACCCAATTGGGTCGGGCGTGCGTCTGTCTACATGACGTCAAATTCTGCCCCAGGTCAGGGGTTTGGTAATCAATGACAAATGGCTCACCTACTTAGCCCTCAAAACCTAGCCCTCAAAACCTACTTAGCCCTCAAAACCTACTTAGCCCTCAAAACCTCCTTAGCCCTCAAAACCTCCTTCCCATCTACATGACTCAACTCAACTGTGTGATGAAATATTCAGCCCATAACTGGTTGGTAGCAGCTCCAACAGCCAACAGGAAACCAACATCATTCAGAACAGAGCAGTTTGCTTGATTGGTGCCCATGCTTCTTGACTCATTACCCAGCCCCTCTACCATTGCTGTCCTTTGGATGCAGTGTCTGCATTCTACTGGATGCATCACAGCAACATGTCATAGTTTCTTTGACAAAGCATTCCCTTTTCTGCAATCCCACTACCCGACAGTGGCTCACCCAGCTGTATTCTCTATCTGGTCATGCATGACACAGGCTGAAGTTGTAATTTTGTTTTACATAAATTACAATAACTTAAAAATTACTTGTCGAATGAACCACCATCTTAATATGATTCTCTGCCTTCAAGTACTTAGTCCTCTCAAAATGCTGTGATACTCTGAGCGTCCCTTCATTAAATGAAGATGTCCAACTGGTGATCTATGAGAGACCACCACAAATAACACTGGAAATATCTGTAACTTGTTCATTTTTCACTTATGAATTCAAGGTGAAATTAAAGCACAACTTTTATGAAGAAATATGATGGCTATCATACCAATATATGAAGGAATCTTAGAATTTTATAGTACAGGAGCCCATTATGCCAGTGGTAATTCTTTGAAAGGGCTATCCACTGCGCCCATTCCCCTGTCCACTGCGCCCATTCCCCTGTCCACTGCGCCCATTCCCCTGTCCACTGCGCCCATTCCCCTGTCCACTGAGCCCATTCCCCTGTCCTTCCAGCCCATTCCCCTGTCCACTGCGCCCATTCCCCTGTCCTTCCAGCCCATTCCCCTGTCCACTGCGCCCATTCCCCTGTCCACTGCGCCCATTCCCCTGTCCACTGCGCCCATTCCCCTGTCCACTGCGCCCATTCCCCTGTCCACTGCGCCCATTCCCCTGTCCACTGCGCCCATTCCCCTGTCCACTGCGCCCATTCCCCTGTCCACTGCGCCCATTCCCCTGTCCTTCCAGCCCATTCCCCTGTCCTTCCAGCCCATTCCCCTGTCCACTGCGCCCATTCCCCTGTCCACTGCGCCCATTCCCCTGTCCACTGCGCCCATTCCCCTGTCCACTGCGCCCATTCCCCTGTCCACTGCGCCCATTCCCCTGTCCACTGCGCCCATTCCCCTGTCCTTCCAGCCCATTCCGCTGTCCACTGCGCCCATTCCCCTGTCCACTGCGCCCATTCCCCTGTCCACTGCGCCCATTCCCCTGTCCACTGCGCCCATTCCCCTGTCCACTGCGCCCATTCCCCTGTCCACTGCGCCCATTCCCCTGTCCACTGCGCCCATTCCCCTGTCCACTGCGCCCATTCCCCTGTCCACTGCGCCCATTCCCCTGTCCACTGCGCCCATTCCCCTGTCCACTGCGCCCATTCCCCTGTCCACTGCGCCCATTCCCCTGTCCACTGCGCCCATTCCCCTGTCCACTGCGCCCATTCCCCTGTCCTTCCAGCCCATTCCCCTGTCCTTCCAGCCCATTCCCCTGTCCACTGCGCCCATTCCCCTGTCCACTGCGCCCATTCCCCTGTCAACTGCGCCCATTCCCCTGTCAACTGCGCCCATTCCCCTGTCAACTGCGCCCATTCCCCTGTCCACTGCGCCCATTCCCCTGTCCACTGCGCCCATTCCCCTGTCCACTGCGCCCATTCCCCTGTCCACTGAGCCCATTCCCCTGTCCACTGCGCCCATTCCCCTGTCCACCCAGCCCATTCCCCTGTCCACTGCGCCCATTCCCCTGTCCACTGCGCCCATTCCCCTGTCCACTGCGCCCATTCCCCTGTCCACTGCGCCCATTCCCCTGTCCACCCAGCCCATTCCCCTGTCCACCCAGCCCATTCCCCTGTCCACTGCGCCCATTCCCCTGTCCTTCCAGCCCATTCCCCTGTCCATCCAGCCCATTCCCCTGTCCACTGCGCCCATTCCCCTGTCCACTGTGCCCATTCCCCTGTCCATCCAGCCCATTCCCCTGTCCATCCAGCCCATTCCCCTGTCCACTGCGCCCATTCCCCTGTCCACTGCGCCCATTCCCCTGTCCACTGAGCCCATTCCCCTGTCCACTGCGCCCATTCCCCTGTCCACTGCGCCCATTCCCCTGTCCACTGCGCCCATTCCCCTGTCCACTGCGCCCATTCCCCTGTCCTTCCAGCCCATTCCCCTGTCCACTGCGCCCATTCCCCTGTCCACTGCGCCCATTCCCCTGTCCATCCAGCCCATTCCCCTGTCCTTCCAGCCCATTCCCCTGTCCACTGCGCCCATTCCCCTGTCCATCCAGCCCATTCCCCTGTCCTTCCAGCCCATTCCCCTGTCCTTCCAGCCCATTCCCCTGTCCACTGCGCCCATTCCTTTTCCTTTCACCATGCTATTTCCTCTTTCTCCTCCAAATGTTTAACCAATTTCTTTTTCGAAGCTAAGTGTGAAGGATTAAACTTCACCATATGCAGTTAGGTGAAATAGATTGGTTGTGTCCCATGTACCTAGAGTTCAACCATTTTTTACTTAGGATTTTACTTTGAAGTTTTCTCATTTGCTCAATGTTTTGAGGTAGTGAGAGAACAGGGGATGTGATGTGAGTGGATGATGTCTGTGGTTTAATGATATATTGTTTATCTGGATTTAACTGGAATCCCATTTCAATAGGAAGCTGCATTGAGAGCATACTACATCCCAGATGATCCTCAGGAATATGAACTCCAAACATTTACCCAAGACGCTGTCTGCAGTGACGATATTATCAACCGAAATGGAGGCAGCATGGAAAGCAGGAACCTGTTGGTATTCCGAGATACAATTCCTGAGGCGTGGGTATTACGCGCAAAGCCAAGAGATTATGAAATAGTCAAAATTTATCCTGGATGGTTAAAGTAAGTTGCTTCTTATGGACAATGAAAGTACAAAATAATATAGAAGGTATTTGGTGATACTACTACAGACAGTCAAATACAGTGGATGAAGCAGTAATCTTCCAGATCTTGGGCAGTGTGAGAGGGTGGAGTTGTCTCCGATAGGCACAGGAGATCCTCAAAGGAGGTACCCCTGCCTTGCCTGACAGCAGTCCGTGCAGTGAAAGCTGCCAGGCTGCCTGCTTTGCCTCCACCTTTCCCTGTCGCATGTAACATGCTGGAGGCGGAATGAGGGCCTTAAGTGACCAATAATTGGCCACTTAGGTGCCTTAATAGGCCTAAGGGCGGACGGGCTGCCTGATGCTTTCCCCATCCATAATATGGGAGACAGGTCAGGAGTGAGCGGGAAGGCAACTGACAAGCCATCCGTTTTATTTTACGATCGCTCTGCGTTCAGATACTCTGGCAGGGGTGGAGGGAGTGTAAAATCCAGCCCATTGTCGGGTTCAAGTAAAAGAAGATGTAATTGTACCGAATCTGCCACACCTGTACCTGGCACTCACACTGGTTGCTTGATGAGGAGAGGTTTCCAGCACTAGCATTAGAAAGTAAAATTCAGAAATGAATGTGAGGATTTCTTACTGTTAATCGAAAAGGCCAGGTGCTCGGCTCTAGCAATGCATTCGTGGACAACTGTCAGTTTGGAAACCTAACTGGTTCTTGTGCTTGAAGGTGTTAGAGTGTTTTGTACCTGTGCAGAATTTCACTTGTACAGAGGAAAATGTTAGGATGAAGCTGTAACTGAAATAGTACAAAGCAACCCTGGCAGCAGCGAGGGAGAGCGGCAGGTTCACCTGGCGAGGGAGAGGGGCAGGTTTACCCGGCGAGGGAGAGCGGCAGGTTTACCCGGCGAGGGAGAGCGGCAGGTTTACCCGGCGAGGGAGAGCGGCAGGTTTACCCGGCGAGGGAGAGGGGCAGGTTTACCCGGCGAGGGAGAGGGGCAGGTTTACCCGGCGAGGGAGAGCGGCGGGTTTACCCGGCGAGGGAGAGCGGCGGGTTTACCCGGCGAGGGAGAGCGGCGGGTTTACCCGACGAGGGAGAGCGGCGGGTTTACCCGGCGAGGGAGAGGGGCAGGTTTACCCGGCGAGGGAGAGCGGCGGGTTTACCCGGCGAGGGAGAGCGGCGGGTTTACCCGGCGAGGGAGAGGGGCGGGTTTACCCGGCGAGGGAGAGCGGCGGGTTTACCCGGCGAGGGAGAGCGGCGGGTTTACCCGGCGAGGGAGAGCGGCGGGTTTACCCGGCGAGGGAGAGCGGCGGGTTTACCCGGCGAGGGAGAGCGGCGGGTTTACCCGGCGAGGGAGAGCGGCGGGTTTACCCGGCGAGGGAGAGCGGCGGGTTTACCCGGCGAGGGAGAGCGGCGGGTTTACCCGGCGAGGGAGAGCGGCGGGTTTACCCGGCGAGGGAGAGCGGCGGGTTTACCCGGCGAGGGAGAGCGGCGGGTTTACCCGGCGAGGGAGAGCGGCGGGTTTACCCGGCGAGGGAGAGCGGCGGGTTTACCCGACGAGGGAGAGCGGCGGGGTTTACCCGGCGAGGGAGAGCGGCGGGTTTACCCGGCGAGGGAGAGCGGCGGGTTTACCCGGCGAGGGAGAGCGGCGGGTTTACCCGGCGAGGGAGAGCGGCGGGTTTACCCGGCGAGGGAGAGCGGCGGGTTTACCCGGCGAGGGAGAGCGGCGGGTTTACCCGGCGAGGGAGAGCGGCGGGTTTACCCGGCGAGGGAGAGCGGCGGGTTTACCCGGCGAGGGAGAGCGGCGGGTTTACCCGGCGAGGGAGAGCGGCGGGTTTACCCGGCGAGGGAGAGCGGCGGGTTTACCCGGCGAGGGAGAGGGGCAGGTTTACCCGGCGAGGGAGAGCGGCGGGTTTACCCGGCGAGGGAGAGGGGCAGGTTTACCCAAGCCTTGCAGAGTGAAACCAGGAGTGGAAGGAAGGAATAACATTGTTACAAAGGTAAATCCCCGTCACACAGGCAATTATATTTTTACAAAGCTAAAAAGGGACACTTGGTTGTTCTGCCACCTCGATATAATTTAGATAACAGTGTACAGACTTTGTTTCATAATTCAAAAGGTCTGATTTTGAAAGCATCTTAAGTTTGAAAAAGCCAATAGCTGGCCCGGACTGAATTGTGTACGTTTAAGTTTGTATTATACTTTTTCAGTTTTTTCTTTTTAAAGGAATAGACTGTATGTAGATCAGTTTCCTGTCACGTTTTATGGCCAGGATTTTAAGGATGGCAGGGTTTCCCTTCCCAATATCTGCAGAGTCGGAGTGGCACATTCCCGCCGACACTGCCTGCCCCACAGCGGATTTTCACTCTAACAAGCGTTAAGTGTCTGGAGAAGGTCCCGCCTCAGAGTGACATCGGCCAAGCAGATTGGCTGTCAGCTCTCTAGTCCCTGCAGTGGACAGGACTGGGACTGTGTGCAGCCCCCACAGCCGAAGTCCCAGGATTCCAGGAACAGATCAGTTTTGGGGTTCTCAGGGCAGGGAGGTCTGGGGGTTATGGACAACGGGGGATTAGGGTGTCGATGGAGTGGCCAGGGCTGTGGTGGTGGGGGAGCGGAGGGGGGTCCTGCAGTTACTGGACCTTAAGGGAGGCACGCCCAATGTTGAAAAGGGGCGGCTGATGGACTTTCCTCTACTTCCCACCTGAGGCCTGAACCTGATTATTGTCGGCCTTTCCCCGTACCCCGGAACTATTCCCGCCAGCGTAAAAATTGAGGCTCGGCAGGAAATGGTCCTTAAGTGGTCAATGATTGGGTGTTTATGGGCCTCAATTGGGTAAAGGGTGGACGGGCTGTCCGAGGGTTTGCCTGCCCCAGTGTAAAATTGCGGAGAGGTCAGAGCAGGCGGGAGCCCAGCAGGAAGCCTATCGAGTAATTTAATGCTCACTCCCCCCACCACCTACAAACCCCCTCCGGTGGGGAGAGCATAAAATTCTGCCCTATGATTTCAATGATGGTTAATATTTCTCCCTTTTTGAATATTCATCTGTTAGTTCAACTATGTTTCTGTGTTTCAGGTTTGGAGTGGCTTATATCTCCATTCCTATAAATATCGAGACTACAGTCAAAGCAGTTATCCGGGAAGTCCTTGTACAACTGGGCAGACAGGTCAGTTCCAATTAGAAATGTTCAATATTTACTGTGTTTGATATAATTGACTAATGTGCAGTAACTATAACCAGGCCAACCCAACTCTTTGTTTCTTTTCTGTAAGTACGGTGTCATCCTGTTTACACCAATGAATCAGGGTCCAAAAACTACAGCAATCACATTATATTTTAATGAGAACCAAAATATTCTTGTGACCTAATTTCAGTAATATAGCTAAATCTGTTCCATGATGGTCATGTTCTATAATAATAAACTAGGTACAGTTTTTACCTGCCTAATTTAGAAAGGATATTAAATTATTGAGGGGGGAAAACACGGTGTGGCCACTAATTTAAACCCAAAACATAGCGGCAGAGCCAGGAGGACCCTGGGTATTCTCTCCCTTAAAATCAAGACAGCATTTGATCGAATCCACATCAAGGAGCCCTAGCAAAATTCAAGTCAATGGGAATGAGGGGGAAAACTCCCCGCTGGTTGGAGTCATACCTAGCACAAAGGAGGATGGTTGTGGTTGTTGAAGGCCAATTGTCACAGCCCTAGGACATCACTACAGGTAGTGTCCTAGGCTCAACCATCTTCAGCTGCTTCATCAATGATTTTCCCTCCATCATCAGATCAGAAATGGGGATTTTCAATGATGTTTGCAGAGTGTTCAACACCAGTCGCCACTCCTCAGATACTGAAGCAGTTTGTGTCCATATGCAGCAAGACCTGGACAACATTCAGGCTCAGGCTAATAAATGCAAATAACATTTGTGCCAGGTGCCAATCAATGACCATCTCCAACAAGAGAGAATTTAACCATCTCCCCTTAACATTCAGTTACCATTGTTGAATCCCTCACTGTGAAGATCCTCGGGGTTACCATTGACCAGAAACTGAACTCGATCAAAGTGAAAGGTAAAGGAAATAAAACCAGGATGACAAGGGAGATGGAGAATAAGAAGAAACAAAGAATTCACCCGACATGCATCATTCCCCCTCTTTTTTTTTAAAGTGAGAACCGAGCCAAATACAGTAAATGGAGAGGGGAAGTGAAGAGGAAAATAAGACTGACAAAGAGCGAATATGAGAGTAGAATGGCAGTTAACATAAAGCTTCCCAAAAATCTTCTGCCAGCATGTAAATAGCAAGTGAGGCAGGGTGGAGAGCGTGACATATGCTTAGAGGCACAGGAAAAGGCTAAAATACTCAATGAGTACTTTGTTTATGAGTGTGTATTAAGGAAGAGGATGCTGGTAAAATAAGAGATAGTAGATGTAATGGATGAGTTGAAAATTGTTAAGCAGGTTATACTGGAAAGGCTGGCTGTACCCAGTTTGGATCAGTTGCCTGGTCTAGAAGACTTGCATCCCAGATTTTTTAAGGAAGTGAGGGTGGAGATAGTAGAAAGGCTTGCCTTAATTTTCCAATCTTCCCTGGATGTGGAGGAGATGCCAGAGGATTGGAAAATGGTAAATGTTACAACCTTATTCAAGAAAGAGTGTAAGGACATTGCTAATAACTGCAGGTCAGTTAGCTTAACATCAGTGGTAGATAAGGTTTTAGAAACAATAACCTGAGAAAATATCAACCCGCAATTGGATAGGTTTGAGTTAAATGAAGGAGAGCCAGCATGGATTTGGAAAAGGCAGATCGTGCCTGACTAATCTAATTGAATTTTTTGATGTAGTAAGAGAGATGAAGGGAAAGCAGTAGATGTTGTCTGTACGGATTTTAAGAAGGTTTTTGACAAAGTACTACATAAAAGGCTGGTTAACAAAATTGCAGCTCATGGAATAGGAGGGTCAGAGCCAACTCAGATTTCAAAAAATTGGTTTAACAACAGAAAGCAGCGAGTTATCATAAATGGTTGTTTTTCATATTGGAAAATGGTAAATGGTGATGTTCTGCAGGGTTCAGTATTAGTTCCCTTGCTTTTTTGTGGTAAATCTCAATGAATTGTACTTGAACAGATAAGAAATTTGCTGATGATACAAAAATTGGCAGCGTTGTTGATTATGCAGAAGAAAGCTGTGGACTGCAGGAAGATATCAGTGCACCAGTCAGGTGGGCAGATCAGTGGCGAATGGAGTCCAATCTGGAGAAGTGTGAGGAAATGCATTTGGGGAAGGCTAACAAGGCAAGGGAATATATAATAAATGGTCGGATACTGAGAAGTGTAGAAGACAGAGTGGCCTTAGATTGTGTGTCCACAAATCCCAGGAGGTGGCTGCACAGTTAGGTAAGATGGTCAAGAGGCATATGGGGTAGCTGCCTTTATTAGCTGAGGAATAGAATAAAAGAGCTGAGCAGTTATGCTGGAACTGTTTAAAACACTGGTTAGGCCACAATTGGAGTATTGCATGCAGTTCAGGTCACCGCACTACAGGAAAGATCTGATTGCACTAGAGAGGGAAAAAGAGGAGATTTCTGAGGAAGTTGCATGAACTGGACAATTTTAGTTGCAAGGAAAGATTTGATTGGCTAGGGTTCCGATGAAAGGTCATAGACTTGAAATGTTAACTATTTTTCTCCACATATGCTGCCTGACCTGCTGACTACTTCCAGAATTTTCTGTTTTTATTTTGGATAGTCTAAGGTTATTTTCTTTGCAATAGAGAAGGCTGAAGGGAGACCTAATTGAAGTATAAAATCATGAGGGGAGTTTATAGAGTGGATCAGAAAGCCCTATTCCCCTAGTTTGAGGGGTCCATAATCAGGGAGCATAGATTAATGGCAGGAGGCTTAGAGGGGATTCGAGGGTAAATTTTTTCATCCAGAGGGCTGTAGGAATCCAGAACTCACTGCCTGAAAGGGTGGTAGAGGGACCCTCATAACATTTAAAAAGTACTTAGATAAGAACTTGTAGTGCCGTAACCTACAAAAATCAGAGATCCTCATCTGACTGAGCTTTCCTTCCTAGAAACACGGACTCCTGCTTGGAAACATAAGGTGTTCCATGGGGCTGATGCTTTGTTGAGCCACCCTCAGGAGCCGGCCCCTTTTTGGAAACAATCCTGACCCTGAGGTGTTACGCCGTGAAAAATTCTATCCTTAAAACTAGCTTCACTTACCTGTATTGGCATTGCTTTTATTTTAGAAGCAAACTAAAGAAGATAGCTCAACATCCTGTGCTTTATGTGACACCGGAATCTGATTATTTTTACAGAATGAAAATATTGAAGATTTTGAATTAGTTGAGGTACTCATGGGCTGTAAACAGGGTAAGATTTTAATGCAATTGATTTTTGAAACACCGAATATACTGGAGAAGAGGAATGTCTGTGTGTGCCTGAGTGTGTTTTTGTTTGTGTGTGTGTCCGCCTGTTTGTGTGTGTCTGTCGCAATTTGTTTTTGTCAGTGTGTCTGTCTCTGTTTTTGCCAAAGTGTGTGTCTGTATATCTGTTTCCTTGTGTCAGTGTGTGTCTGCCTGTGTGCTTTTGCCAGTGTGTCTTTATGTCAGTATGTGTCTGTGTCTGTCTCTGTACATACGAACATATGAATTAGGAGCAGGAAGTAGGCCACTTGGCCCTTCAAGTCTGCTCCGCTATTCAATAAGATCATGGCTGATCTAACTGTAACTTCCTGCCTTCCTCAAGTAACCCTTCACCCCCTTGTTTATCAAGAATTTAGCTACCTTGAAAACATTCAAAGACTCTGCTTCCACTGCCTTTTGAGGAAGAGAGTTCCAAAGACTCTCAACCTTCTAAGTATGTGTCTGTGAGTCTGTCCCTGTTGTTAATAAGAGTCTGTCCCTGTGTCAATGTGTGTCTGTGCACCTGCCTCTGTGTCAGTGTGTTAGTCTGCATGTTTTTGCTAGTGTGTCTGTGCCTGTTTTTGTCAGCCTGTTGCCTGTCTCTGTTTCATTTTGTATCTGTGTTTTTGTCAGTCTGTACCTGTGTCTCTGTCTCTGTATGTGTCACTATGTGTCTGTCTATGCCTCTGCTTTTCTGTTCATTTGCTGTCTCTGAGAATTGCTTCTGTACTTCTGACACTGGCAGTAATAATGTATCACCCTGCAGCATGGGGATTGTTTGCATGATACTAAGATTGTAAGATTGTATGATTGTAAGATAGTAAGGTAGTAAGATAGTAAGGTAGTAAGGTAGTAAGATAGTAAGATTGTATGATAGTAAGATTATAAGATTGTAAGATAGTAAGATTGTATGATAGTAAGATTGTAAGATTGTAAGATTGTAAGATAGTAAGATTGTAAGATAGTAAGATAGTAAGATTGTAAGATAGTAAGATTGTAAGATTGTAAGATTGTAAGATAGTAAGATAGTAAGATTGTATGATAGTAAGATTGTAAGATTGTAAGATTGTAAGATAGTAAGATAGTAAGATTGTAAGATTGTAAGATTGTAAGATAGTAAGATTGTATGATAGTAAGATTGTAAGATTGTAAGATTGTATGATAGTAAAATAGTCAGATTGTAAGATAGTCAGATTGTAAGATAGTAAGATAGTAAGATTGTAAGATTGTAAGATAGTAAGATTGTATGATAGTAAGATTGTAAGATAGTAAGATTGTATGATAGTAAGATTGTAAGATAGTAAGATGGTATGATAGTAAGATAGTAAGATTGTATGATAGTAAGATTGTAAGATTGTATGATAGTAAGATTGTAAGATTGTATGATAGTAAGATTGTAAGATTGTATGATAGTAAGATTGTAAGATTGTAAGATAGTAAGATGGTATGATAGTAAGATTGTAAGATTGTATGATTGTAAGATTGTAAGATAGTCAGATTGTAAAATAGTCAGATTGTAAAATAGTCAGATTGTAAGATAGTCAGATTGTAAGATAGTCAGATTGTAAAATGATAGTAAGATTGTATGATAGTAAGATTGTAAGATGATAGTAAGATTGTATGATAGTATGATTGTAAGATGATAGTAAGATTGTTTGATAGTAAGATAGTAAGATGATAGTAAGATTGTAAGATTGTAAGATGATTGTAAGATTGTAAGATGATTGTAAGATTGTAAGATGATTGTAAGATTGTAAGATGATAGTAAGATTGTTTGATAGTAAGATTGTTTGATAGTAAGATTGTTTGATAGTAAGATTGTTTGATAGTAGGATAGTAAGATTGTAAGATGATAGTAAGATTGTTTGATAGTAAGATTGTTTGATAGTAAGATTGTTTGATAGTAAGATAGTAAGATTGTAAGATAGTAAGATTGTAAGATAGTAAGATTGTAAGATAGTAAGATTGTAAGATTGTAAGATAGTAAGATTGTAAGATGATAGTAAGATTGTTTGATAGTAAGATAGTAAGATTGTAAGATGATAGTAAGATTGTTTGATAGTAAGATAGTAAGATTGTAAGATGATAGTAAGATTGTTTGATAGTAAGATAGTAAGATTGTAAGATGATAGTAAGATTGTTTGATAGTAAGATTGTTTGATAGTAAGATTGTTTGATAGTAAGATAGTAAGATTGTAAGATGATAGTAAGAAGATTGTAAGATGATAGTAAGATTGTAAGATGATAGTAAGATTGTAAGATGATAGTAAGATTGTTTGATAGTAAGATAGTAAGATTGTAAGATGATAGTAAGAAGATTGTAAGATGATAGTAAGAAGATTGTAAGATGATAGTAAGAAGATTGTAAGATGATAGTAAGATTGTAAGATGATAGTAAGACTGTTTGATAGTAAGATTGTAAGATGATAGTAAGATTGTAAGACGATAGTAAGATTGTAAGACGATAGTAAGATGATAGTAAGATGGTAAGACGATAGTAAGATTGTAAGATGATAGTAAGATTGTTTGATAGTAAGATAGTAAGATGATAGTAAGATTGTAAGATGATAGTAAGATTGTTTGATAGTAAGATTGTTTGATAGTAAAATAGTAAGATTGTAAGACGATAGTAAGATTGTAAGATGATAGTAAGATTGTTTGATAGTAAGATAGTAAGATTGTAAGATGATAGTAAGATTGTAAGATGATAGTAAGATTGTTTGATAGTAAAATAGTAAGATTGTAAGATGATAGTAAGATTGTAAGATGATAGTAAGATTGTTTGATAGTAAAATAGTAAGATTGTAAGATGATAGTAAGATTGTAAGATGATAGTAAGATTGTTGACACGTTAATTTCAGACTCCACACCAGTGTTCACTTTGTAAAATATTCCATTTGCGTTGCAATGTTAAAACTGTTTCAGCTGTGATTCACTCTCTCCTCTGAATCAAAAGGTTGTGGGTTCAAGTTCCACTCCAGGACTTGAGTACAATAATCTATGCTGATACTCTAGCACTGAGGAAATGTCACGCTGACTAGAGTCTTCCAGATGAAATGTTGACCCAAGACCCCGTCAGCCCTCTCAGGTCAAACACGATTTCCTTTTCACAAGACCATGTTGACTCTGCCTGATTGCATTGAGATTTTCTAAGTGCCCAGCTATAACCTTCTTAATAATAGATTCCAGCATTTTCCCCTCTGACAGATGTTAAGCTAACTGGCCAGTAGTTTCCTGCTTTCTGCCTCCCTCCTTTCTTAAGCAGAGGAGTTACATTTCATTATTTTCCAATCTGATGGGACCTTTCCAGAACCTAGGGAATTTTGGAAAATTAAAACCAATGCATCCACTATCTCAGCAGCCAATTCTTTTAAGATGAAGTCCATCAAGATCGGAGGATTTGTCAGGTTTTAATTCTAATAATTTTCTCAGTTTCCTTTCCCTGGTGCTGGTAATTGTTTTAAGTTCCTCCCTCCCACCTCCTGATTCACACTTATTTCTGGGATGTTATTTGCATCCTCTACTGTAAAGACAAAATATCTGGAAAAACTCAGCAGGTCTGGCAGCATCTGCGGAGAGGAACACAGTTAATATTTCGAGTCCGTATGACTCTTCAACAGAACTAAGTAAAAATAGAAAAGAGGTGAAAAATTTTTGTTTTGGATTTTTGTTTTGGATTTCCAGCATCCGCAGTTTTTTGCTTTTATCTTAAGACAAAATATCTGTTCAATTCGTCTACTATTTCCTTATTTTCCATTATTAATTCCCCAGACTCACTCTGTAGAGGACCAACATTCACTCTACTTACTCTTTTCCTTTTTAAATTAACCTTTTATATTTCTAGCAGGTTTTCTCTCGTATTCTAATTTCTCCTACCTTATTAATCTTTTAATCATTCTTTGCTGTGCTTTATATTCTGTCCAATCTTCTGACCTGCCGCTCATCTTTGCAGAATTATACACTTTTTCTTTCAGTTTGATACTATCTTTAACTTCCTTAGTTAACCACAGATTGTGCAATCTATTGTTAGAGTCTTTCTTTCTCACTGGAATGTATCTTTTCTGAGTATCCTGAAATAGCTTCTGAGATGCCTACTGACCTATCCCTTAACCTAATTTCCCAGTTCACTTCAGTCAGCTCAGTTTTCCTGCCCTCAAAATTGCCCTGGTTTAAGTTTTAAACATTAGATTTAGAACCACTCCCTAAAATTGAATGTGAAATTCAGTCACATATGATCACTGCCACCTAGGGGTGCCTTCACTAAGAGGTCATTAATTAACCCTATCTCATTGCACATTACCAGACCTAGTATTACCGACTCTCTGGTTGGCTCTAGAACATGTTGCTCTAAGAAATTGTCCCAAATGTATTCTATGAACTCACTATTGGGGCCAGCTTTGTCAATCTGATTTGTCCAATCTATATGTAGATTTAAATCACCTATGATTATCATCATACCTTTCTCACAAGCCCCTATTATTTCTTCTCGTATACCTCATCCTACAGTGTGGTTACTGGTAGGGGGCCTGTAAACCACTCCTACAAGTGATTTCTTGCCTTTACTATTTCTCATCTCTACCCAAACTGATTCTACGTCTTGATCTCCAGAACTAAAGCCATCTCTCTCTATTCTACCAATGAAAGAAAAAAGTTGTCATGAAGTTATTAATATATATAATATTATTGGAAAATATTTTTCTTTTAAAATAGAGGTTTAGTCTGTGGGTGTGTCTTAATTAGATTAAAGCCAGCTGGTCTGGGTGCTTTGTGCACTAGTTTTGAGATGTAAGAGAGGTAGAGTGCACTTGCATTTTTTGAATGGAGCATTCAAGAAGGCGAGTGAATTCTGGCACCTAGCTAGCAGAGACCAAGCAATATGTTTATATTACTAATAAAATTGGTACTATGAAAGGGGTTTTATTGTTAGAAGCGGCTGGTGATACAATGAGAATTTACATTCAGTGAGCTGTGCTAGGTATAACTTCAGTAGTTTTCGTGTGTACAGGGCAGAGGCAATGTAAGATTAAAGTAGCTCTAAGCCTCCAACTGTCTCCACAGGAACCAAAGTGAAAAGAACCTAATTTTCATTTTGTAAGATGAAAATGCTTTGCCTGGTGTCTGGTTAAGCCTATGGGTTGCTGTTGCTTTAATGGAGATTAATTTGGGAATTTGTTAAAAGCTGTGATAGCAGTAATTTGTAGCCATGTGTATATATTTAACTTGTGTAAATTAATAAAATGTTTCCTTTAGTTTAATATAAAACCTTTCGAGAACTGGTGGTCTGATTCCTGAATTTAGAGTCGCATCTCAAACATACCACTTAAAAATATAGGTTATGACAGTTGTTTAAAGTTTCCCTCTGGGATTTTTAAATAACAGCTTTACTGAAAGGCTGTCTCATAACACAAGTGGATCTGCAATATGAAGCCTATAAAAGTAACTTTTGCTTCATGCCTCCTGACATCGCCCCTGGACAGCTTTCTAACTTTAAGGTTTTGTCTCCTTGTTCTGGACATCCCCCAATAGAGGAAATAGTTTCTCCCTATCTGCCCTCCTTTAACATCCATAAGCACCCCGATTAGATCACCACCTAATATTCTATATTCAAAGGAATACAAGCCTATTCAATATAATAAAAGCAAAATACTGTGGATGCCTGAAATCTGAAATAAAATGCTGATAAAACTCAGCAGGTCTGGCGGCATCTGTGGAGAGAGAAACAGAGTTAACGTTTTGAATCCATAGAGAGAGCTCAGAAATCTCTGAGGCATGAAGCTGCCTCAGGGAAATTAAGTTCAAATTTAAAGTTTAAAATAAAGAAAGTTAAAAAATCATTTACACATGTCCCTTCATGTGACAATGTCACATGTTTATGAAATGTTTAAAAAATATTTATTAATTTAATAAAACCTTTGTGAAACCTCACCCCGTCGTGGATGAGGTTACATGAAAAATGCGAAGGCCGCTTGGGCTCTTTGCCCACCAATCTTAAGGTTTCCTAATGGCCTTAACAGGCTCTTTGACAGTTCAGTGGGTACACAGCCGCCTCTGGCACACGCCCGCCGAGTGAAAGATCGGAATGACGCGCGGTGACGTCAGGACGCATGCCCAATGTCACCGCGCGGTATTTTACACACCCCGCATGATGACGGGAAAGTTCTCCCCAATGTATTTCTACTTGCGGGGGGAGTGCTACACAGGGGACCATTAATATAAAATGATAAACCTAGTAAGGAATTTCAGCAGGAATCTCTTTACCCAGAGTGTGATGAGAATGGGGAGCTCACAACCACAAGGACTAGTCGACATGAATATATGGATGAATTTACAGAGAAGTTAGATAAACACACGAGGGCAGAAAGAAAAGCTTGCACTTCTGTAGCGCCTTTCACGACCACTGGGTGTCACAAAGAGCTTTACAGCCAATGAAATCATTTTGAAATAGGAAACATGGCAGCCAAGGAATCAAAGGTTATTTTGGTTGAGTGGGAGGGGTTGGTGTGGTTAAATACCAACATGGAAGAGTTGGGTGGGAGGGGTTGGTGTGGTATAAATAACAACATGGATCAGTTGAGCTGAATGGCTTGTTTCTCTGCTGTGAATATTATAGAAATATTATAGAAACAGACCCTGGGAAATGATCTCAGCAGATAACTTTGAAGAATGGGAAATTCCATTAACATGTTTCCACTAAAATAACAGAAAACAATTCAGTACCACTGAACTGGTGTGGGTGGGAATGGGCGACATTCAGCGAGTTGACTCACCTAATTTGGTGAGCTTCATTCAGTGTAGAAAATAAATGTTTTCACAAAAGCAGTAGGATCTTATTAAGTTAGTATTGAGGCCATACTGTAAAAGTCCTCTTTTAGGGAAACAGATTTCTTGCTTTACTTATTTGTTTTTTTATTTTCCATGTTCCTTTTAGTGCAGTGTGTGCTGCTATCTCAGCTTGAACTGATGCTTGGCAGACTTCAAGATATTAGAAAGGTGAGAAATTTATTAATTATACATTTTTGTAGTTTGTATCCAAACAACTTTTCATTCATGACAGAAAGTGTTGAAAATACTCAGCAGGTCTGGCAGCATCTGTGGAGAGAGAAAGGAGGTTAACATTTTGAGCCCAATATGACTCTTCTTCAGAAACTCCAAAGTTCTGGACAAATATCATATTCGGACTCAAAACGTTAACTCTGTTTCTCTCTCCACAGATGCTGCCAGACCTGGGCCAGGACCTTTATGTCGGCAGCGGGGAGGGGGTGGGGCCTGCTCGCCGACGCGTAAAATGGCGCGGGATGATATCGGGCGAAACTCCCGACGTCACCCCGCATCATTTCAATTTTCATGTCGGTGGGGGCACAGCCAAATCAGCTGTGTGCCCGCCAACTGGTCAACGGCCTATTGAGGCCAATGACAAACTCATTAACATCATTAATGAACCTGCCCGTCAAACCTTAAGGTTGGTGGGCAGGCCGGGAGCCCTGGCGGGCTTCAGAGAAAGCATCAAACCTCATCCACAAAAGGGATGAGCTTTCATGAGGGTTTTTTAACATTTAATAAATGTTTGATTTAAAGTGATGGACGTGTCACATGAGGGGACATGTCAGGGAAATTTTTTCTTTGTACATTTACCATTTTTAAATTTGGCGCCAATCTCCCTGAGGCAGCACTTAGCCTCAGGGAGGTGAATGCGCTCTTTTGTGTGCATGCTCGAAAGAGCACACACTCAGCTGAGGGAATTCCACCCCCCCCGCCCGCACAGGGAGCGCATAGCACTTCCTGGCGGACGTCACGCTGGGCGGGCCTTAATTGGCCTGCCCACGTAAAATGGCGGCGCGCCTGCACACGCCCGCTACTGCACTTCCCCCCCAACGGGGGGAGAATTCTTCCCCTGGTGAACTTCTCCAGCACTTTCTGTTTTTATTTCGGATCTCCTGCATCCGCAGTATTTTGCTTTTAACTTTTCGTATCAGGTGGATAATATTGAGCTCTTTAATCTCATTCATGCAGTTTTCTCCAATAAACATTGAACTTAAGAAATACGAGCTGGAGTAGGCTTCAAGTCTGCCCTAGTATTCAATAAAATCATGACTAACCTTCTATTTCAATTCCACCTTCCTGTGTTTTCCCCATGACCCCCATTCCCTTGGTATCCAAATATCTATTGATCTCTATCATGATTATGCTCAACAACTGAGCAACCTTAGCTCTCTTGGGTAGATTCCAAAGATTGCAAAATCTGTTACATTTCCAACTTTTCACAGTTCTGATGAAAGGTCACAAATCTGAAACGTTAACTCCACCTCTCCCTCCACAGATGCAGCCAGACTTGCTGAGTAATTCGAGCAATATGCATTGTCTTTATCTTAATTAACTCCTGATGAACAGGAATTTCCCTTTCTCTTGCCATTAACTGCCTTTAATCCTGTATTTTGAGCTTAATTTCCAGCTCTTATCTTAAAAACAAATTATTTTATTAAAATATATTTAAACATTGTTATGATCCTTGGCCAGACGCCAAGTTGTTGATAAGATCAGTTACGGATCAATAACGTTTTGTTTAAAGTAAACAAAAATTGAGATTCAAGACACTTGTTCAGTGAATAAAGCCCAAGATTCCATGCATTTTAAACAAACAAAAATAGGCAAGGTCAGAAAGATAAAACAATTTACAATATCTACCTTATACTCTAACTTACAGGGTAAATATGAGGTACATGTGAATTAACAGGCAACTGTGGTCTAATGCACCACACCACACAATAAATGGCAGGTGCAACCAAGACAGAGTCCATGGATTTTTCAACAACCCGCCCAGATGTCAGTAACACTGTGAGTCAACCAATCTCACTATAACTCTGTCTCCCTCTCACGATGGATTCCAGTCTTCACCTTTGAAGATCTAACCTAGGAATTTTCTTCAAAAGTTGCTTCAACCTGGACGGCACCAACAACGGCCCACCTTGCAGGGTTCCAATCTTGTCTCCGAGATTCTGTTCCCCCGGATTCCTGAGTATACACTCAAGTACCAACTCACAAACACGTTTTCAGATCTTCAGCCGAGCTGAGCAGAACACTACTGCTCCAAAGGGAGCGCACACAGAGTCACCAACCTTCGGCTGCTTTCTTGGATCTTCAGGGCTTCCCTTGACCCCTGTTCACTTTAAATCTGCTACCTGCAGCCCTTATCCTGTTTGGAGCCTTTTTCCCTGCTCCTCTCTTAACTGAACTGGCACCTCTTCCTGTCCCTGTCCCCCCTCTTGGACACTTCTTTTGGGACCTTTCCCTGTCCCCTCTCCCTTTGGGACCTCTGCCTGTCCCCTGCCTGGGACTCTTCTTCTCAATGGTGCTCTGACCCCGGTCTCCTGACCCAAATTTTTGCTTTTTCGGTCCTTATGCGCAGATGGGCTGGGCCTGTCCTGGGCCCAAAGAACTTACACTATAAACTGGCACATGAGCAGCCATCTCCCAGTCTGCGCATGCACAAAAGCTGGGAGGTCCAGACCTCTGCTCTCAACAAGGTAAGTATAATTTTCATAACAACATGCAAACCTAGCATTGTGCTTTGGTCACACTAAGTATTCTCAGTCCATTTGTCAATGTTTCCAGAGACTTGAGCACCTTGGCTTTTTTATTCCACTTGCCTCCCAGCCTCTTCTGATTACCTACATCCTAATGTGCCAGATGATTGTCGGATAAAGAACTATGACTTGTCCTTTCTCTTTCTACTTGTAAACTTAGATTCAGCAATTTAGTAGCTGCTTGTAGGAGAGCTTCAGTTTCACAATTTAACTTCTAAAGGGCATTTTCTGGTGCTTGAAGCTGAGGACAGTCATGTAGCTTCAAGCTGATAAAATGGAAGTTTTTCTGGTGTGTTAATTAACCCATGAATTGGATTTTTATTATTCTTTTCCTGCAATATGAGTAACACCAGCAATGCAGTAACTGTTGTCCACTCCTCATTACCCTGAGGGGGGTAGGTGTCAGCTGAACTGTGTAGTGCTGGAGTTATCTTTTGGACAGGCCAGGTAAGGGTAACTGATTCCTTTCTCTAAAAGACATGAGTGATCTAGTAGGGTTTTTAACAGTGATCTGATATCTTGTGGGTGAAATAGGTCTTCAGTGACAATGGCTGTCACTAATATGGCAATCAGTCCACTGTCCTACCCAATTCTCTTTTCTATCGATTTAAATTGGGTAGGATAAAAAAAAAGGCAATTCATTATTATGTCATGCCCAGTACCAGGATGTCCTATTCTGAACTTCAAACTAATTTTATGTTTTAAAACTAGACACAAAAAGGCTGGAAAAGGTGGCTGCCCAAGGGTCACCTGACTTCTTTTGAGGATCAGAGAGTTAAGAGTCTTACAGATAACACAGCAAAACAGTAACATCTATTTGCATATGACTGACATGGGCAAATAGACACTAGGCCTGACTCCTCTCAGGAACCAGCATGGAATTTGGACTCAGCCCAACTGCTCAATGCATTAAGGCTCGCTCATCTGTTAATGTTAAAGTTCCCGAAACCCTGCGTACAGACACTAATGAACCCCCATCAGGTAACAGGTAATTGTTTTTTTTTACAAAAGGGGATGTGACAGACAGAGAAACTGCAGCAGTACAGATTTCTGTGTGACTGGCAGGATGTGTGAAGAATGTATGTGCACATTTTCTCTTGTTTCACAAGAAAACCAGATTAAAAAATGTCATCAGGATTCAATTTTTTTCCTGTGCTGTGGAGGCATGTAATGCCCAGCACTGGCATGTCCTATTCTCAACTTCAGACTAATTTGATACTTTAAAACTGGACTCAAAAAGGCTGTAAAAGATGGTTGCCCAAGGGTCACCTGACCTTTAGCATCACTCCCCGTTTTAAAAGGGAGCAAAAGAACATTCCAGACTGATGCGAGTCAATGCCCTTCCCTGAAACCAATCAAATCTGGTTGGAATGGATCTTTCTGAAACAAAGACACAGACTGTCTCAAACCCTGAGAGATGTTAAACGACAACGCAGGATGGGTAATCAACCTGAACACCCCATCTTATTCGGAAAAAGACTTTGAACTTGGGCAAAGCCACATAGAGGCAGCCATGTTGCCTTTGCCTGTTTTAAAGATCAGAAACCCATCAGTTCAGCCAGTCTGTGAACCAAACTTGAAACAAGCTGTAAGAAAAAAGGGGAGGCTGAGGCACAGTGGTATTGTCACCGGACTAGTAATCCAGAGACCGGGGTAATGCTCTGAGGACCTGGGTTCGAATCCCACCCTGACAGATGGTGAAATTTGAATTCAATAAAAATCTGGAATTAAAAGTCTGATGATGACCATGAAAACCCATGTGGAAATCTGCCTTCATTACCTGGCCTGGCTTACATGTGACTGCAGACCCACAGCAACGTGGTTGACTCTTAAATGCCCTCTGAAATGGCCTAGTAAGCCACTCAGTAGTATCAAACCGCTAAAGACAATTCAATAAGGAATGAAACTGGATGGACCACCCGGCATTGACGTATGCACCAGAAACGACAACAACCCTGCAAAGTCCTCCTTACTAACACCTCGGGGCTTGTCTCAAAATTGGGAGAGCTCTCTCACAGACTAATTAAGCAACAACCTGGCATAGCCATACTCACGGAATTATACCTTACAGATAATTTCTGAGACACCACCATCACTGTCCCTCGGACTGTCCTACCAGTGGGACAGGCAGAGGTGGTGGCACAGTGGTATACAGTCAGGATTTGCCCTGGGAGTGCTCAACATCAACTCTGGACCCTGTGAAGCCTCATGGTATCAGGTCAACCATTTGCAAGGAAGCTGCCTGCTGATTACTACGTACCACCCATCCTCCCTCACCATCCCTGCCCATCTGATGAGTCAGTACTCCTCTTGTTGAACACCACTTGGAGGAAGCACTGAGGGTGGCAAGGGTGCAGAATGGACTCTGGGCAAGGGACTTCATTGCCTATTACCGAGAGTGGCTTGGTAGCACCATGACAGACGGAGCTGGCCAAGTCCTAAAGGACATAGCTGCTAGACTGGGTCTGTGGCAGGTGGTGAGGGAACCAACAAGAGGGAAAAACATACTTGACCTCATCCTCACCATCCTGCCTGCCACAGATGCATTTGCCCATGACAGTATCAGTAGCAGTTACCACCACACAGTCATGCAGATGAAGCCTGGCCTTCATATTGAGGATACCCTCCATCCTGTGGTGTGGCATTACCACTGTGCTGAATGGGATAGATTTCAAACAAATCTAGCAACTCAAAACTGGGCAACCATGAGGCGCTGTGGGCCATCAGCAGCAGCAGAATTGTACTCGAACACAATCTGTAACCTCGTGGCCCGGCATATCCCCCACTCTACCAATACCATCAAGCCAGGGGATCAACCCTGGTTCAATGAAGAGTGCAGGAGGGCATGCCAAGAGCAGCACCAGGCATACCTAAAAATAAGGTGTCAAACTGGTGAATCTATAACACAGGACTATTTGCACGCCAAGCAGCAAATGATAGACAGAGCTAAGTGACTCCACAACTGACAGATTAGACGTAAGCTCTACAGTCCTGCCACATCCAGTTGTGAATGGTGGTGGACAATTAAATAACTCACTGGAGGAGGAGGCTTCATGAATATCCCCATCCTCAATAATGGAGGAGCCCAGCACATCGGTGCAAAAGATAAGACTGAAGCATTTGCTATAATCATCAGCCAGAAGTGTTGGGGGAAGATCCATTTCGGCCTCCTCCAGAGGACTCCAGCATAGATGCCAGTCTTCTGTCAATTCGATTTACTCCACGTGATATCAAGAAACGGCTGAAGGCACTGGATAGTGCAAAGGCCATGGGCCCTGACAATGTTCCACAATAGTACTGAAGACTTGTGCTCCAGAACTTGCTGAGCCCTTAGCCAAGCTGTTCCAGAACAGCTACCACACTGGCATCTACCCAGCAATGTGGAAAATTGTCCAGGTGTGTCCTGTACACAAAAAGCAGGACAAATCCAACCCAGCCAATTACTGTCCATCAGTCTACTCTCGATCATCAGTAAAGCGATGGAAGGGGTCATTAACAGTGCTATCAATCGGCACTTCCTTAGCAATAACCTTCTCACTGGTGCCCAGTTTGGGTTCTGCCAGGGTCACTCAGCTCCTGACCTCATTACAGCCTTAGTACAAACATGGACAAATGAGCTGAACTCCCGAGGTGAGGCAAGAGTGACTGCTCTTGACATAAAGGCAGCATTTGACCGAGTGTGGCATCAAGGAGCCCTAGCAAAACTGGTGTCAATGGGAATCAGGGGGAAAACTCTCTGCTGGTTGGAGTCATACCTAGCACAAAGGAAGATGGTTGTGGTTGTTGGAGGTCAATCATCTCAGTTCCAGGACATCACTGCAGGAGTTCCTCAGGGTAGTGTCCTCGGCCCAACCATCTTCAGCTGTTCATCAATGACCTTCCTTCCATCATAAGGTCAGAAGTGGGGATGTTCGCTGATGATTGCACAATGTTCAGCACCATTTGCGCCGATTCAGGTAATGAAACAGTCCATGTCCAAATGCAGCAAGACCTGGACAATATCCTGATAGCTCTGAAGAAAGGTCACACGGACTCGAAACGTTAACTCTGTTTTTCTCTCCACAGATGCTGTCAGACCTGCTGAGTTTTTCCAGCATTTTCTGTTTTTCTTTCTGAAAAATATCAAGTCTTGGGCTGACAAGTGGCAAGTAACATTCGTGCCACAGAAATGCCAACAATGACCATCTCCAACAAGAGAGAATCTAACCATTGCCACTTGACATTCAATGGCATTACCAATGCTGAATCCCTCCACGATCTACATCCTGTGGGTTACCATTGAAACTGAACTGGACTAGCCATATAAATACTGTGGCTATATTAGCAGGTCAGAGACTAGGAATCGTGCGACGAGTAATTCACCTCCTGACTCCACAAAGCATGCCCACCATCTACAAGGCATAAGTCAGGAGTGTGATGGAATACTCTCCACTTGCCTGGATGAGTGCAGTTCCTACAACACTCAAGAAACTTGACACCATCCAGGACAAAGCAGCCCACTTGATTGGCACCCCATCTATAAGTATTCACCCCCTCCACCACCCACGAACAGCAGCAGTAGTGTGTGCCATCTATAAGATGCATTGCAGGAACTCAACAAGCCTCCTTAGACAGCACCTTCCAAATGTACGACCGCTACCATCTAGAAGGATATGGGTCTAGAAGGATATGGGCAGCAGGCTAGAAATTTGATTACATGCAACCTCACAACCTGCTGCGAACTCTTCACTTCACAAGTCCTTCATTGCAACTTTAAAGCATCGAAACCTTCTAAGAAATCAGGCCTGCCTCAAGGGAGATCATAAACCAGAGACTAAGACACCTGTAACCTGTAAAAGTGCATGACCTTTATCTGTCCCTAACCTTTGTGTGTGTGTGTGATCGAATGCATCTGACATTACGTTTAATTTAGGATAAGCGTGTGAGAATAAGTAACCTTTTTAAACTCTCAAAAGCTTGATGCTGAAGTATATAATTGGGATCTAACACTCCAAGGATTAAGAAAAGGCACAATCCTTTCTATACTAAACAAATTGTTCACGGGCAGTAAGTGAACACGCAAATTCTGGCCATGACATTACCAGTTTTGTATTACTGCTTAAACCCAGTTTCACCCCTGCCTAAGTTTTAGTCATGTGACTGGTTCTGTGGTTTGCTGAAGATTTCTGATTTTAAGGATTGTCACTATGATGAAAACATGTATGAAACTTCTGATTCTTCCCTACTCTAAACCTGCCAGTCTTGTCATAAGATGGTGTCCCTTTAATGTGAACTTAATTCAGAAAAACTTTTACTTGGGCTCTTTGTAATGCTTTTTATTTTCTGCTTTGATGCTATTTCTCTGCATGTACATGTTGAGTGATGATGTTTGTTGTCTTCTGCTGTCTTTGTGTCATGTAGATCTCAGTCCGACAAATGAACCAGACACGGTTTTATATCAAGAAGAAACATAACTCAGTGGAACAGGTGAATCTGCTACTTATGGGTCTTCCTCCACAGCTCTCTCAGGGCGAGTACCTCTCACTTCTTACAAGTCATCTGGAGATCAAAGGTAAGTAAAGAGGCATCACAAAGATAAAAGAATCAAGGGTTCATTAGTTTGCTTGACTATTTTTCATTTTGATGTCTTTAACTGGTTGAGTTTGATTATCAAGATGATGTTTGTACGTTGAAAAGAATAATAAGAATAAACTTGCATATATAGTCACTAAACACATCTTTGGGAAGTCCCACAGTATCGTTCCAGTGCAGAAGGATTCCATTTGGCCCATTATGCCTGCATCGACTCTCTGAATGAGCAATTCACCTAGTGCCATTCTCCTGCCTTCTCCCCATAGACCTACATTTTATTACTCTTCAAATAACAGCCTAATTCCCTTTTGAATGCCTCAATGGAATCTGTCTCTCAGGCAGTGCACTCCAGATCATAGCCATTCGCTGCGTGAAAATGGTTTTTCTCATATTGCTTTTGCTTCTTTTGAAAATTACTTTAAATCTGTGCCCTCTTGTACATGATCCTTTCACGACTGGGAACAGTTTCTCCCTATTTACTCTGTCCAGACCCCTCATGATTTTGAATATCTCTATTAGATCTCCTCTCAGCCTTCACTTCTCCAAGAAAAACAGTCCCAACTTCTCCAGTCTTTCTTCATAACTGAAGTTCTTCATTCCTGGAACCATTCTCATGAATCTTTTCTGCACTTTCCCCAATGACTTCACATCCTTCCTAAAGTGCAGTGCCCATTTCTGGACGCAATACTCCAGCTGAGGCCGATCTAGTGTCGTATACAAGTTCGATATAACCTCCTTGCTCTTGTACTCAATGCCCCTATTTATAAAGCCTAAGAAACTGTATGCTTCATTAATTGCGCTCTCAACCTAGCCTTTCACCTTCATTGACTTATGCACATATAGACCCAGGTTTTTCTGCTCCTGCACACACTTCAGAGTTATACCCTTTATTTTATACTGTCCCTCCATGTTTTTTGCATTAAAATGAATCACTTCACATTTCTCTGCATTGAACTTCCATCTGCCATCTGTCCATCTGTTCTACCAACTTGTCTATGTCCTTTTGAAGTTATAAACAACCCTTCTCACAGTTCACAATGTTTCCTAGTTTTGTATCATTCGCAAATTTTAAAATTGTTCCCTGTACACAAGATCAAGGTCATTAATACATATCAGGAAAAGCAAGGCTCCTAACACTGCCCCTGGGGAACTCCACTTCAACCTTCCTCCAGCAGGAAAATCACCCATTAACCATTACTCTCTGTTTCCTGTGCTCAGCCAATTCCACATCCATGTTGCTACTTTCAGTTTTACTCTATGAACTATTATTTTGCTCACAAGTCTGTTGTGTGGCACTGTATCGAATGCCTTTTGGAAGTCCATTTACACCACACCAACAGTATTACCTTCATCAACCCTTTCTGTTACCTCTTCAAAAAACTCCAGCAAGTTAGTTGAACATGATTTTCCCCTAAGAAATCCATCCTGGCTTTTCTTAATTAACCTGCATTTGTCTATGTGACTATTAATTTTGGCCCTAGTTATTTTTTCTAGCAGTTTCCCCTCCACCGAAGTTAAACTCACTGGCCTGTAGTTGCTGGGTTTATCTTTAGCCCCTTTTTGGAACAAGGCCCTTTTTGGTAACATTAGCGATTCTCCGGTCCTCTGGCACCACGTCCGAGTGTAAGAAGGACTGAAAAATTATGACCAATGTCTCTGGAATTTCCACCCTTACTTCCCTCAGTATCATTGGGTACATTTCATCTGGTCCCAGCGCCTTTTCAACTTTAAGCACAGACAGCCTATCCAATACCACCTCCTTATCAATTTCAAACCCTTCTAGTGTCTACATTACCTCCCCTTTCACCATGGCCTGGGCAGCATCTTCTTCCATGGTAAAGACAGATGGGGCTAAAGGCCAATAAGTCCCCTGGACCTGATGGGTTGCATCCTGGGATATTAAAGGAAGTAGCTACAGAGATAGTGGATGCACTGGTAGTAATCTTCCAAGAATCCTTAGATTCTGGAAATGTCCCAGAGGATTGGAGAACGGCCAATGTAACACCCTTATTCAAAAAGGGAGGGAGACAAGAAACAGGTAACTATAGGCTAGTTAGCTTAACATCTGTCATTGGGAAAATGTTAGAGTCTATTATAAAGGATATAATAGCAGAGCATTTAGAATTACATAATCTAATCAAGCAGAGTCAGCATGGCTCCATGAAGGTGAAATCATGCCTCACAAATTTATTAGAATTCTTTGAGGAGATAACAAGCAGGATAGATAAAGGGGAACCAGTAGAGGTAATATATTTGGATTTCCAAAAGATGTTCGATAAGGTATTGCACATAAGGCTACTTAATAAGATGAGCCCATGGTGTTGGGGGTAGTATATTAGCATGGAAAGAGGACTGGCTAACTAATAGAAGACAGAGAGTTAGGATAAGGGGGCATTTTCAGGATGGCAACCTGTAACTAATGGAGTACCACAGGGATCAGTGCTGGGGCCTCAATTATTTACAATATATGGGCGGGATTTTCCACACCTGCCCGCCGCCGGGATCGTCTGGTCCCACCGCAAGTCAATGGATTTCTGGCTGGGGCGCTACCTCCCCCGAGGGTCCCGCCCACAACGGGGCCGGAAAATCCTGGCCTATTTAATGACTTAGATGAGGGAAGTGAATGTACTATCGCCAAGTTTGCGGATGACACAAAGATAGGTGGTAAGGATGACACAAGGAGTCTGCAGAGGGACACAGACAGGTTAAGTGGGTGGGCAAAAACTTGGCAGATGGAATATAATGTGGGAAAATGTGAGGTTATGCACTTTGGCAGGAAGAATAGAGGAGCTGAATATTATTTAACTGGAGAAAGACTGCAGAAAGCTGCAGCACAGAGGGATTTGGGAGTCCTTGTGCATGGATTGCAAAAAGCTAACATACAAGTTCAACAGGTATTGGGGAAGGAAAATGGAATGTTGGCCTTTATTTCAAAGGAAATGGAGTATAAAAATAGGGAAGTCTTGATAAAACTATACAAGGCACTAGTTAGACCACACCTAGAATACTGTGAACAGTTTTGGTCCTCTTATCTAAGGAAAGATATACTGGCATTGGAGGCAGTCCAGAGAAGATTCACTAGGTTGATCCTGGGTATGGAGGGATTTTTTTATGAGGAGAGGTTGAGTAGGTTGGGCCTGTGCTCATTGGAGTTTAGAAGAATGAAAGGTGACCTTATTGACACAAAAAAGATTCTTAGTGGGCTTGACAGGGTAGATGCTGAGAGGTTGTTTCCCTTTGTGGGAGAGTCTAGGTCCAGAGGGCAAAATCTCAGAGTAAGGGGACACCCATTTAAAACAGAGATGAGGAGGAATTTCTTCTCTCAGGGGGCAGTGAATCAGTGGAATTCTTTACCGCAGAGGGCTGTAGAGGCTGGGTCATTAAGTATATTCAAGGCTGAGATAGACATTTTTAATCAGGAAGGGAATCAAGGGTTGTAGATCAGACCAATCATAGTGTGTGGAACTGTAAGAATCCCAATGCTTATATATACAATGCTCGGCAGTTAATTGTCAGTCACTGTCACTGATGCATTCTCCATGGCAATGCCTCTACCAATCAGAGTCCACTTGCCAACCATTCAGCATTGTCTTCACATACAGTATAAATTGTTGTTTTTCCCTTATATTGGTATTTTTGCTGAGGGTTCTATGAATGCAAGATAAAAAACTTCAACATGTCTCTTTTTCAGCAATACTCAGATGTGTTCTTTTACATCCTTCCCACTAGTTGATGGCCTATAGATGACACTGAGCAATGTAATTACACCTTTTTTGTTCCTTAGCTCAAGCCAAATGGATTCTGTCTTTGACCCCTCTGGGACATCCTCTTTCTCCAGCAGGGCAGTCCTCTCCTTAATCAATACCACCACTCCTCCCTCTTTAAGACCTTTCCCATCTTCCCTGAACACCTTGTATCCAAGGATATTTGACAACCAAACCTGTCCTTCTTTGAGCCAGGTGCCTGCTATAGCCACAACATCATATTTCCACATAGCAACCTGCACCTGTAACTCACCCATCTTATTTGCCACACTCCATGCACTCACATACATGCCCAGTAACCCTGATTATTACTTTCTCCCTTACTCTGACCCCTCCTACTAACTTACTGTCCTAGTGCTATCTGTCTCTCCCAGTACACTGTGCATCTTGTTACACTCTCTGATATTTTCTCCTGGTTCCCACAATCCTGCCAAATTAGCTTAAACCCTCCCCAATAGCACCAGCAAAACATCCTGGCAGGAACTCGCCCCTGGCCCTACTCAGGTGCAACCCCTCCAGCTTGTCCAGGTCCTATCTCTCCCAGAGCCAGTCCCAGTATCCCAAAAATCTAAAGTCCTCCCTCCTGTTCCACCTTTCTAGCCATATATTTATCGGTCTTATCCTCCTGTTTCTTTACTGTTTCTTTTACTTGCTCGTGATACTGGGAATAATGCGGAGATTACTATTTTTGAGGTCCTGCTTGCTAAGTCCCAACCTAACTCCCTAAATTCTGACTGTAGGACCACACCCCTCTTTCTATATATGTCATTTGTACCAATATGGACCAAGACTCACCCTTCCCCCTCAGGATGCTCTGCAGCCACTCGGTGACATTCTTAACCTTGGCACCAAGGATGAAACACACCAACTTGGAATCATGTTTGCGGCCACAGAAATGCCCATCTATGCCCCTAACCGTCAACTCCCCCATCACTATTGCTCTTCCAGTCTTCCCTCTGTTCAGCTGAGCACCTGTGGTGCTATGGACTTGGCTCTGTCTGCACTCCCCAGTTGAACCAACACTCTCATCAGTATCCATAACGAATACAGAGTGGAGAGTGGGATGCACTTCTGCTCTACCTGCCTGTTCATTTTTGACTGTCTGGTCATCATCCACCCCCTCTTTCCCTGCATACTCTTAGGCTGCATCTAAAAACAAAGTTCTCAACCTCATGAATGCACCGAAATGGCACCAGCTGCTGCTCAGGTTCGGGTTAGGGGTTGGAGCAGCCCAGTCATTTCTCTATCTATTAACTAATAACTTTGTTACTGCTAATAAAACTTAGTACTGGTAGTAAACCTTACCAATACAAATAAAGTTTCACCAATACTAACAAACCTTACTACTATCAATAAACCTTACCAATACTGATAAAACCTACCAATATTTAATTCATCTTGCTAGTGTAACAAATGTCACTTAAAAATAGAAGATAAGCCTCACGAGCTGCTCACTTTGTTATTAATAGTTAATATTTTTAACATTTGTTAAAGTCCGAGTTGTTTAGACTCAGTCCCTGAGCAGCAACACTCACCAACCAATCACCATATGGTTTTCCCATGATGTCAGTGTTTGATTTTTTTTCAAACCTGACTTTGTGCTGTAGTCCGGGTTTGCTCCTGTCCCCGCTATCTCTGCTCTCTTCAGGTGAGTCTTTTATCAAGTATGGCTGACCAGAAGACTCTCCCGCTCATACAGCCTGCCATAGTTGCCATAAGTGTTACAAGTAACTAATGGGACATTTTCCTCTCATATTAACAATTTTGCACTCTGCTGATAAAATCAAATGTGTACTCTCTGGTTTAATAGTCGCAGTGAAATCACCTATAGGGTGATGCAAACTAACATTGCATTATGTTGCTGCTGCTCTTAATATTAATGACCCATGCTGCATATATATCAGACGATATTTGTAACCAGATGCCAACAATGGGCATTATCATTTTACTAGTGCCTTTCTGTGATTGGCAAATTGATTGGTGAACCATGAAAGGGGGGAAAATATCATTCATGATTGAGGGGAAAAGGTTAAGTGTGGGGAGGGATGGGGTTGTGGCTAATATGGGGCCTGGAAAGAGGAGCAGCACCAGGGCCCATAGTTTCTCTCTCTGGCCATGTTTGCCTTCCTGCCATCCGAGGAGTTGGCGGAGAACACAGCCCCACTGATACTGCCTGTCCTGCAGCCATTTAATGCTCCAACAAGCATTAATTGACTGGAAGAGGGACTTTGCCCCACACTCAGGAGGAAGATCAGCCTCAGAGAGCTGCTGACCAATCTGATTGGCTGGAAGCTCCCGAGTCCTTGCAGTGCCAGAAGCTGCAGTGCACAGGCCTGGGACTGCAAGCAGGCCCCAGAGCCTGAGACCCAGGAGCTCAGGTAAGTTCTGGCGTTCTCAGGGGAGGTGAGGCCCTGGGGAGGGTGGGACGAAGGGGGCTGGGGTGATAATGGAGAGGTCATGGGGGGGAAGGGAGGACATGCAGGGGCCCAGCCCTTTTAATGGGGGGAGGCAGCTGATGTTAAAAGGAAGCTGATGATGGAGGCACATGCCCCCCCACCACCCCCCCACTCGAGACCTGTACAGGGTTACTCTTCGAGCCTTCCCCTGCCCCCGAACTCCTTCCACCAGCTTGAAAATTGAAGCTTGGTGGGAAACAGCCCTTAAGTGGTCAATAATTGGCCACTTAAGGGCCTTAATTGGCGCAAGGGCAGTTGGGCTGGCCTAGGCCTCATTCATCCCAGAGTAAAATTGCAGAGAGGTTGGGGCAGGTGGGAATCCAGTGGGAAAAGCATCCGAGAAATTTTATGGCCACCCCCTGCCTACAAATCTACTGGTGGGGGAACGTAAAATTCTGCCTCATAGGAATGCTCAGTGAGCAGAATAAACAGGCACCTCAGCACAACCATAGCAGCATCTGGTCATATCATCACCACAAACCTGTTCCCTGGCACCAATGGTTCGATACAGGTTTTGTCATTAGCAGGGAAACATTAAGCACTTGCATTATACATTCATCCCGTGTAAATAATGCTTAGAGAATGCTTTATGTGTGATCATTAAACTATCAATACTTGCAGCGGATTGTAAGGAGAAAGAAATATGAACTAAACTTCAATCTCGTTTTGTGTCTGTAATAATGAAAAACGATTGTTGTAGTAAGTTGTGTCTATAGTCAAACATTTTGTAAGGCCCTATTACAAAAACATACAAACCATTATGATTTGTTGGAACCATTTTGCAATTCCATAAGTTTAAGGAGCATTTTTTAAGAATAATTATAATGTTAAAAGTCATTTAGTAGTACAGAACTTGAATATTGCTGAAAAAAGATTATTTTTTGTCAAAGCTTTTCATCTTGCACTCATCAGCACAACTCGATGACTAATGTGGTCCATGAATTTCAGCGCCAGTGTGTTGCTAGGCATGTAGGCCGTATGTCCCAAAGATTGGCGGATTGTGTCAAACAGCATGCCTCTTCCGCTGTTCACAATAGTCAAGGTACAGACCATACCCAACCAACCGTTCTTGCAAAATTCAAAACACAGTGTCCAACATTAGATGTGATTCCATGATTGGACAACATTTGCTAAATAATCCTTTGTGTGCTAAGAATTACTCTTGACAACCATTTAAGTTTGTCAGTCAGCTTACGGTATAGCGCATTTGCGTTTACTGGAAGCTACATACATTAATGTTCTTTGCAGACAGAAAGAACATGTACACACATTGCGCCTGTTTCAGTTAAACAAAATAAGTGACAGCCATTCGCTGGTTCATTCCTCAGGGTAATGCCTTGACCAATCAGAGTCAAGCTGCCAGGTTTAAATTTCAAGCAATGCTTGGCAGTTAACTGTCAGTAACCATCAACTAGCGCATTATCCATGGCAACACCTCTACCAATCAGAGTCCATTTGCCAACCAACCAGCATTCTTTTCTCATACAGTATAAATTGATGTTCCCTTTACATTTAGTTTTCTTGCGAATTGTCCTGTTGAGTGCAAGGTGATAAGCTTTGACAAAAAAAAATCTTTTTTCAGCAATACCCAATTGTAGTGTTGTGAACGCCACTATGCTGTTTTTGCTGATATAAAATGTTAACAAGAAGGATTCAGCTATTTCCAGTCTCTGGAAAAAAATGTTCTTGTTACTTGAATAATTTGAACTCTGGAGTACTTGATTATTGCCTCGATTTTGTGTTATGATTTCTACTGTACAATGTATTGAACATAGGTCTATATGAAAATTAATTGAACTAAATGTATTTCTTTCCCCAGGGGATCTGGTATCCTTTAGTTATGTTTACATAGACCAAGGTATGTTGGCATTTTGTATTAACTACCAAAAATAGCCCAGGATTAATAGAAGTTGTTTAATTGAAGCTTAAATAATGAATTGCAGCAGAGCTGTCCAGCTTGGTACCTAGGCACAGTGTTGTGGAGCTGTGACTTTATATCCATTGTTTAGGGACCATGTTCACTGAGTCTTAGTGCTAGAGGTTCTGTACTCCTTTTGCAGTCTTCACTTTTGACTTTGCCAATACAGAGGAGAATGTAAATGTAAAGTGGGTTTGCGGAATACCATGGCTCTGTTTGGAAATTGAACTCTGATTTCCCACCTTGTTTGTTATGTGAATATCTTCCCACTCCATTGTTTGATTTCTGTCCCTGGCCTCTGCCTGTGTTCACCATGGCTTTGGTGTTTGGTTATGTTCACAAAGGAGTATTGATGATTTGGGAGATAGAGCTGAAAGCTGAGTTTCCTGTGGTAAGTACTTGTTGTACCAAGTGTTAGTTGTGTCCTTCCCCTAACTTGTTGTTTGTTTGTTTCAGGTGCTGTTGTGCTGGAAATCACATGCTTTGCTGAAGCGGAGAGGATTTATACACTAGTTAAAGATACTACTGTCAATGACAAACAACTCGCAACAGTTATAATCCCAGTCATTGAGGTAAAGGCCCAAGAAGCTTATTATAAAAGAGTTGGGGTGGAAGGTAAATGGGACAATTATCGCCAAGACAATTGGGTTTCCAAACAGCACAGAGCATAAGATTAAACTCTCAGTGCCCACTGACCGCTAGGTGAATATGGACAAGGAAAAATTAGACTTTCCCCACTTGCCTTTACAGAAAAGCTTCCCTTTAGGGGGAGAAATGGAGGAAAAACTTGCATTTCAGTTGCATTTTCTGTGGTCTCAGTACATCCTTAAGTGCTTTACAGCCAATGAAGTGTAACATAAGAAACAAAACGGCCAATTTTTGCACAGTAAGCTCTCACAAATAGCAACCTGATAATGACCAGATAATCTGTTTTAGTGATGTTCAGTTAAGGATTAATATTGGCCAGGAATTCCCTGTTCCTCTTCAAAATGGTGCCATGGAACCTTCTGCATTCAGTTGAGAGGACAGGTGGTTTAGCGTCTTATTCAAAGGATGGCACCTTCAACAATGTAGCACAGTCTCTGTACTGCCCCTCCAACAGTGCAGCACTCCCTCAGTGGGATACTGGGACCTTCGGCCTCTAATTTGTACTCCAGTCTCTGGAGCAGAGAAATAGTGATCATCATTGATATAAATGAATGGCAGAGCTACAATGATTACCTCTCATTTTCAGTGAGAGTAATGATTTAAAGGTCCTTGGAAAATGTGGCGTATCACAATTAATGGTGCAAGTTATTCACTTGAAGAGGTGAAATATGTAAGCCTAAGAGGAAAGGGCAGGTGAAAGGGATGAATTAAATAGCTTTAAAAGAGCTAGCACAGGCATAGTGGGCTGAATGGCCTCCCTTTCTACTGTAAGATAATATAATAATGAACTTGAGTTTCTGGAGTGGAACTTGAATGTATGACTATCTGACTTTGGAGTGAGAGTGCTGTCACAGAGCTAATTCTGACACTTTAACCTGCCCTGTGTATGGTAATATTGTATTGTCACAGTAGAGGGCAGCACAGCACTACGGAAATATAGGGTCATAACTTCCTTGGAGCGGCAATAAATGTTAGACTTAGCTACGCCAAATTTCTTCCATGCCTGTCTCGCCTGACCTTTCAACTTAGGCCGGCCAAGATCCAGGCAGCACAACTGTCTCCCAAGCCCAACATCACAGCCCGGGACCATCAAATTGAAGGACATGCCCCCTTTTTTACGGCACTAGCTGTTTGGAATTTCAGGCGGCTGGAGGGATTCGGACATTGGGAGGGGTGGGGGTCTGGTTGGATTTAGGGGGGTGGGGAAGTCCAGTCGGATCCGGGGTTGAGAGTTGGGCTGGGTGGGGGGTGGGGCACTGAGAAGCCCTGTGCAGATTGAGGGAATCCCCATTGTGGGTCAGAGGGTGGGGAAATACCCCATGGGGCTGGTTAGTCAGGGGTGGGGAGTCCCCTGTGGGGATCGGGGGTTTTGGGGGAGTCCTGTGGGGGGATCGGTCTTGGCCTTAACAATTTTTACCCAGGGATTAGAAGAGGCTTTAATTCTTCTAACTTTTTCTGGGTAATGATTGGTGTAATGTTGCCAGAGCCATCCTTAGTTTGCATTTTAAATCACATTTATGGATGGTTCCCAGTGCGGTGCAGTTGCAGAGGTAGTGAGCACTTCTGGACAATTACATGCAAACCCTTACCTGTGATTTTCTGAGAGGGATTCCCCACTGCATCTCCCCCCCCGCCCCCCACCTTGGAGAGTCCAACGCTGGGGAGCTTGGAAGTTCCAGCCCATTTAAAAGGCTGGACTCAGAATGGGTCTGGTTCCCTGTGAAAGGACACATCAAAGTACAACCTTCCTTAAGAGATTTTCTGACACTAAGATGTCCCAGGTAACATTGTGAAAGTGAGCTTTTTGTGCAAGTACTGCAAGATAAAAGTTGCAGGCAGTAAGCAGGGGAACAGGCTCCTGTGGGAAAAAGGATTGAGACAAACCTAATGTCACCTCCTGCAGGATCATTCTTTGATTCTAAAGGAAGTGGCTCTGGAAATATTGGATTCATTGGGTGATCATCATCCTATAGACTCTGGAGCAGTTCCTACAGATTGGAGGGCGGCAATTATAACCCCATTATTTAAAAAAGGAGAGAGAAAAAACAGAGAATTACAGACCAGTCAGTCTAACATCAGTAATGGGGAAAATGCTAGAGTCTATTATAAAAGACGTGGTAACAGAACACTTGGAAAGCATTAACGGGATTAGACAAAGTCAGCATGGGTCTATGAAAGGGAAATCATGCTTAACTAATCTACTGGAGTTTTTTGAGGATGTAACTAGTAGAATAGATAAGGGAGACCCAGTGGATGTGGTGCATTTGGATTTCAAGAAGGTTTTTGATAAGGTCGCACATAAGAAGCTAGTGGGTATAATTAAAGCACATGGGATTGGGGATAATATACTGGCATGGATTGAGAATTGACAGATCGGAAACAGAGTGGGAATAAATGGGTCTTTTTCCTGGTGGCAGGCGGTGACTAGTGGGGTACCACAGGGATCAGTGCTTGGGCCCCAGCTATTCACAATATATATAAATGACTTGGATGAGGAAACCAAATGTAATATTTCCAAGTTTGCTGATGACACAAAACTGGGCGGGGTTGTGAGGAGGTTGTGAGGAAGCTTCAGGGCGATTTAGACAAGTTGTGTGTGTGGGCAAACACATGGCAGATGCAGTATAACGTGGATAAATGTGAAGTTATACGCTTCAGTGTGAAAAACAGAAAGGCAGAGTATTATTTAAATGGTGATATATTGGGAAATGTGGATGTACAAAGGGATCTGGGTGTCTTTGTACACCAGTCAATGAAAGTAAACAGGCAGGTGCAGCAAGCAATTAGGAAGGCAAATGGGATGTTGGCCTTCATTGCGAGAGGATTTGTGTTCAGAAGTAGGGATGTCTTAATGCAGTTTTACAGGGCCTCGGTGGGACCAGACCTGGAGTATTGTGTGCAGTTTTGGTCTCCCTACCTAAGAAAGGATATACTTGCCCATAGAGGGAGTGCAGTGAAGGTTCACTAGGCTGATACTGGGGATGGCAGGACTGTCGTACGAGGAGAGATTGGTTCAACCGGCCCTGTATTCACTAGAGTTTAGGAGAATGAGAGGGGATCTGATTGAAACATATAAAATTCTAACAGAGCCAGACAGACTGGATGCAGGGAGGATGTTTCCTCTGGTTGGGAGTCTAGAACCAGGGGTCACAGTCTCAGGATATGGGGCAGGCCATTTAGGACTGAGATGAGGAAATATTTCTTCACTCAGAGGGTGGTCAACCTGTGGAATTCTCTATCACAGAGGCTGTGGGGGCCGGGTCACTGAGTATATTCAAGAAAGAAATTGATATTTTTTGGGGATATTAGGGGCATCAAGGGGTATGGAGAGAAAGTGGGAATATGGTGTTGAGATAGAGGATCAGCCATGATCATATTGAATGGCAGAGCAGGCTAGAAGGGCCGAATGGCCCACTCCTGCTCCTAGTTTCTATGATTCAATGTTTTTATAAAGTAATTTCTGCAACACTTGTAGAATTGACTGTTCTGCAGAAACATGTTTCATCATCATAATTCGTCACAGTACTTCAAAATGTTTTCATTACCTTCAATAAAAAAACTTGTTTAATTTTAAAAGGTCTCCACTAAGTCGGGTTCTGACAGTGACCAACTCTTATATCAGCTTGTATTTCACTTGATGGGTCATTTTCAGGTTGGCAAGATGTAACCAGTGGAATCCCCCAGGGATTCCTCAACTATTTACAATCTATATCAATAACTTGGATGAAAGGATCGAATGTCTGGTTGCTAAATTTGCAAATGACGCAAAGATAGGTAGGAGAGAAAGTTGTGAAGAGGCATAAGGAGTCTGCAAAGGGACATAGACAGATTAGCTGAGTGGGCAAAGATTTGGCAGATGGAGGATAACATTGGAAAATGTGAACTTCTCCACTTTAGCAGGAAGAATAGAAAAGCAGAATACTATTTAAACGGAGAGAGGCTGCAGAACTCTGGTACAGAGGATCTGGGTGTCCTGGTACATGAATCACGAGAAGTAAGTGTGCAGGTATAACAAGTGTTTAGGAAGCTAAATAGAATGTTGTTTGTTGCAAGGGGAATGGAATATAAAAGAAGGGAAGTTTTGCTGGGATTTGGTGAGGCCACATCTGGAGTACTGTGTACAATCTTGGTCTCCGCATTTAACAAAGAATATAATTGCATTGGAAGCAATGCAGAGAAGGCTCACTTGACTAATTCCTGAGATTAATGTGTTGTCTTAAGAGGAAAGGTTAGGCCTGTATCCATTGGAGTTTAGAAGAATGAAAGGTGATCTTATTGAAATACACAAGATCCTGAGGGGACTTGACAGGGTGGACGCTGAACGGATGGTTCCCCTTATGAGAGACACTAAAACTAAGGGACAAAATTTAAAAATAAGGGACCTTACATTTAGGACAGAGATGAGGAGAATTTTTTTCTCTCAGAGGGTCATTGGTCTGGAATTCTCTTCCCCAGAGAACATGGGGAGATCGTGGTGTAGTGATAATGTCACTGATAATCCAGAGGCACAGGCTAATTCCCTGAGGATATGGGTTCAAATCCCACCACAGTAGCTGGTAGAATTTGAATACAGTTAATAAATCTGGAATATAAAGCTAGTCCTAGTAATGGTGTCCATAAAACTATGATTGATTGTTTAAAAACCCATCTGGTAGCAAGTCACCCACTTCAAGGGCAATTAGGTTTGACCAACAAGTCTGAGCCTTGCCAGGAATGCCCACATCCTATGAAAAAACAATCAAGAAGTGGAGAGAGGATCGTTGAATATAAGGCTGAGTTAGATAGATTCTTGACTGAGAAGGGAGTCAAAGGGTGTAGGGGGTAGACAGCAAGGTAGGGGCCATTATTAGATCAGCCATGATCTCATCAATTGGGACCAAATGGCCTACTCCTGCTCCTAATTCGTATGTTCACAGGAGATTTATAAATCAAAATAAGATACTGAACCACATAATGAAATACTAGGGTTAGATGACCAAACCTTGATCAGAGAGGGAGGTCTTAAGGAGTGTCTTAAAGGAAGTGAGAGAAACAGAGAGGTTTAGGGAGGGAGTCCCAGAGCTTAGGGCCCAATTGGTTAAAGCCACACCCATCAATGGTGGAGCAATTAAAATCAGGGATGCTGAAGGGGCCAGAGAAGAGTACAGAGATCCTTGGGGGTGGGTGGGAGGGAGAGCAGCTGACCTCATGTTATGGAGGGTAGAACATGGGAAGCCAGTCAGGAATGCATTTGAATAGCTAAGTCTAGAGGTAACCAAGGGATAGACTAGAGTTTCAGCAGCAAATGAGCTGAGGAAGAGGAGTTGAGCAATGTTAATGAGGTGGAAATAGGCGATCCTCGTGATAGTATAGATATCTGATTAGAAACTCATCTAGGGGTCAAATATGACACCATGATTGTGAAAAGACTGGTTCAGCTTCAGTCATGCCTAGTATTCCCGAGACCCAGGGTAATGCTCTGGGGACCCGGGTTCGAATCCCACCACGGCAGATGGTGAAATTTGAATTCAATAAAAATTTGGAATTAAAAGTCTGATGCTGACCATGAAACCATTGCCGATTGTAAAAACCCACCTGGTTCACTAATGTCCTTTAGGGAAGAAAATCTGCTGTCCTTACCTGGTCTGGCCTACACATGATTCCAGACCCACAACAATGTGGTTGACTCTTAAATGCCCTCTGAATAAGAACAATTAGAAATGGGCAGTAAATGCTAGCTAGCGACGCCCACATCCCATGAATGAATGAAAAAAAAGCAAAGGGATGGTGTTAGCAGTTAGGGAATGGAGTTTGTAGCGGAGACTGAAAATAATGGCTTCAGTCTTCCAGTATTTAATCAAAGGAAATTTCTGCTCATCCAGTACTAATGCCACTGCTCTCAGATCTCCCCATAGTTCTGTATCAATCCCAAATAATCCCACAGCCCTGGCCTCTTCCCATAGTACTGTATCTTTCTCTGATTTAGATATTTATCTAATTACCTCTTAAAGATACAGTGGTCTCTGACTCAACCCTCCCTATGGAAAAGTATTCCAAGCCACATTGTAAAGAAATCTTGCCCAACCTCTCCTCTCCTAATGACAAGACAAATCAGGGGAAATAGTCCTTACAACCTCAATCTTTCAAAGCCTTCATAACTTTAAAAGCCTCAGTTAATTGTTTTTCTCGACCATCCCTGCACCAGTGGAAATGGTCAATTCCAGTGGATGACCCATTGGACTTGGGGAGTTAGCTATTGATTTTGATAGAAGGGAAGTGTTACTGTTCATAGTAGATATTTATCCCATTGTCTCTGTCAATTAATTTTGTATTGTCGATAGTTATACTGGGGGAAAAAATCACAAATATAAAGTGGGGAATGTGAGGAAATTTGCTTAAGACTGATTATTGGTGGAGAATTTCTCCTTTGGTTTTGGAAATTAGATGATTGTCTCACCCAGTGACATATTAGATGCAGTGTTGCCTAACTTCTAATAGATACTGTAGAGACTCAAACAATTTAATCTTACCTAATTTATAGATCACTGTTACTGGGTTACTATCCTTCCCTGATAATACTGTGGGTGTACCTACACCAAAAGGACTGCAACAGTCCAAGAAGGTGGCTCATCACCATCTTCTCAAGGTGAATTAAGGATCGGCAATAAATTCTGGCCTTGCCAGTGATGCCCACATCCTGTGAAAGAATTTTTTTTTAAAGTCCACTACATTTCTAAGAGATTAAGGAAATTTTATTTAAGCCATTGCACCAAAACATTGCAACATCGAGTGTGACATTTCTTTCTCTGTTCTGTCAATTTCTCTCTTTTGTCATTAGCTGATTTCCCAAGAGATACCAGGTAAGCATTAGTTGTAGAACATAGAATAGGGAGCCACGTATCACCTTAGTCCCTGTCTTAGCCTATGCCTGTAGAAAATGCATGTCCTTGTGTTTCCTGTATTGCTGTATTTGTGCACATGGAACCACCTGTAACACCCTCAGAAAATGCTCGACAATTACACTTTCAAAAGGTTATCTATTTGCATCTGAAGTGCCTTCAACATATGAGGATAGCTACGTGAGGTTCCTGCCCTGTGTGGATCAGAGGATTGAGTATGGAGAATCCCTGACCTGCACTACTCCTGAGTTCCCGGTGATTTGATGATCTGAAAATTGGAAACACCACAACCCTTCAATTGGCACTCCTCCCACAGAAAACTCTACACTGGAAATAGATTTCCCCCATTGTTATATGTATTTTAGATACATACATATATAAAACATCTTTTTGAACAATATCTGAAACAATGTAAAAATTGGTCATAATATTTTAACGATATAGGGCCTGAACTTGCGCAGAGTGGCAGAGTTGGATTGCCACTCTGCTCCTAGTTACTTACTTCAAAATCCAGATGATCCTTTCTCGCCCAACCACCTGACTCAGGTCTGACGAGAACTGGGTAGGGCAGCGCGCTCCTGAGGCCTTCAGTTGAGGGCTGGAAAGTCAGAGGTAAGGAAGCCTTACCCCAAGCAGGTAAGTTAAATTTCCAGCCACTTTCAAACCAGGGAGAAGGTAGGTATATAAGGTAAGTGGGTAGGATTGGGGAAGGATGGTGTTGCGGAGACTGGCATCAGGTGGTTGGAAGGGGTCAGGTGGTGGGAGGGTCTGGGGGTGTTGAGTGGTCAGTGGGAGGTCGATCGAGGGGAGATCGTGTGGCCAGTTGGGGCGGGTTTGTCGGGAGGCATTGGTTGGTCGGGGGTGCTGGGTGGTCAGTGGTGGGTGGGGGTGTTGACCTGTGGAGGGGGTGTCAGTTGGCCATGGGAGGTTGGTCGGGCCGGGAGAGGGTCAGGTGATTGGGTGGTGGAGGTCGGGTGGTCATTGGGGGAGAGGGGTGTTGGTCGGCTGGACATTGGGGAGGGGCTTGGTCGGGCGGGGGTCAGCTGGGCAGTCAGTGGGAAATGGGGGTCAGGTGGTCATTGGAGATTTTGGTTGGGGGGGAATGGGGTGGGTGATCAGTTGGGGGGTGTCGGGCAGTCGGGAAGTGTTGTCACTGGGAGGGTCAGGCATTAGGTGGTGGGGGGTCCCGGGGGGTGGTTCAGGGAGTGGGGTAGTCCTGTGGTGGGTGTCAGTAATATAACTACCCAGAAGTTAGAAGTGGTTTTAATTCTTCTAAGTTTTTCTGGGTAACTATTACTGTAAGAGAGTCAGGACCATCCGAAGTTTGCGATGTGAATTGTACTTTTGGATGGTTCCCATTGCAGGGCAATTGCTCAAAGGAAGTTTGAACTTCATGGGAAATTTTTGTGCAATCCTTACCTGGGTCCTCTGGGACAGGGTTTCCCTAGTGTATCTTTGTGGTTACCCTCCAGTTACAACTCCCAGAAGTTACAGGCCATACTGTTGCAACGGATTCACTCCCTTTGGTATTTTGTGTTCATGTTACATAAATTGCATTTACTTGTTGAGGAATTAACAACTTTGTGAAAGATTATTAAATGTATGAAATAATTCTTAGTTATTTCTTTCCAGAACATGAAAGCTTTCTGTAGAATTTGCTTCATTTATTCAATCAGTTGCTTCTTCTAGATATTTAAATGATGTTGTTGCACAGTGTATTAAGTTGGCAGTCGAATTGGCAAGTGAACGTATAAATCCTTTGATAAAAGCAAAAAACTGCGGATGCTGGAAATCCGAAACAAAAACAAAAATACCTGGAAAAACTCAGCAGGTCTGACAGCGTCTGCGGAGAGGAACACAGTTAACGTCTCCAGTCCGAATAACCCTTCAGCGGAGTCATACGGACTCGAAACGTTAACTGTGTTCCTCTCCGCAGATGCTGTCAGACCTGCTGAGTTTTTCCAGGTATTTTTGTTTTTGTATTAATCCTTTGCATGTTTTCAAAGTGCCTTTGTGCCAAGGCTTGCACAATAAGAATGTTTTAGTCAAAAGTGAAAAATTTGGGTTGGAAATCTGAATAAAAACTGAAAATGTTGGAAATGTTCAGCAGATCTGGTAGCATCTGTAGAGAGAGACACAAAGTTAACGTTTCGGGTTGATGATCTTTCATCAGAACTCTACCAAGTATATTGACATTGACCTGAAACGTTAACTCTGTTTCTCTCTCCACAGATGCCAGATCTGCTGAGCATTTCCAGCATTTTAGTCGATACTGGTATTGAGCCCTTGCTTAGGAAGCTTTGTCTAGGTTTCTGCCTCTGTTCCAGTGTGGAGACCTTACTTGGATAGACTAACACTTCAGATGAGGGCAAATCACATGCCATTGTGAAATATCATATTTGGTTATAATTGAGAGCTCAATAACTAGATTAATGGTGAACCGTGGTGTTGCCACACTCATTGTGTCATTAAAATCTCCTTTGTTATGGCTTTTACATTTAGATAAATCCTCAAAACACCAAAAAATGTGAATGATAAAAATTATTTTTTTATTTAATGAACATTATTCTCTGAAAGCTGAGGTGACGCTTTTGTTTGTGTTCAGCTGTTGTCACTCAGTAGGATCCATATGGGTAAGACATTAAACTGCTCTTGATCACACAACCAGCTCCGGCATCCAGGTAGTGAGTGCTTTAGGCCCAACATTGGAAAATACAGCAATACAAGCATAACGATCCCATACAACAATAACTTACAATTATATCACAGCTTTAACTGGTAAAATGGAAAGGAACATTGAGGAAACCTGGGAAGTGATTTACCTGACACCAATTGTGTGTCTTGATTACACAGGATAACATGGTGTAGAAACAGGCTATTCTGCTTCACAAGTATATACCAGTGTTCATGCTCCATTCAAACCTCATCCCATTTTTCCTCATCTAAATTTACCATCATAACCCTCTACTCCTTCATCTAACCCTCCATCATAACCCTCTATTCCTTCATCTAACCCTCCATCATAACCCTCTACTCCTTCATCTAACCCTCCATCATAACCCTCTATTCCTTCATCTAACCCTCCATCATAACCCTCTACTCCTTCATCTAACCCTCCATCATAACCCTCTATTCCTTCATCTAACCCTCCATCATAACCCTCTATTCCTTCTGTCTCAAGTGGTGGTCTAGCTTCCTCTGAAATGTATCTGCTATTCACTGTGGTAGCGAGTTCCACATTCTCACCTCTCTCTGGGTAAAGAAGTTTCTCCTGAATTCCCAATTGGATTTCTCAGTGACTATCTTATATTGACGGCCTCTAGTTCTGCTCTTCCCCACAAGAGGAAACATTCTGTATCCACTCGATCAAAACCTTTCAGAATTTTAAAGACCTCGATTAGGTCACCCCTCAACTGCTGTTTTTCAAGAAAAAAGAGACCTGTCCGGTTCAGCCTTTCTTGATATGTGTCCCCACCCATTTCTGGTATCATCCTTGTGAATCTTCTCTGCACCTTCTCCATTGCCTCTATATCCTTTTTATTATATAGTCAATCATATTCACTACACCTGACACATCAAGTAATGCTTTATATTTTATATATATATTACACACCCCCTCTGTTCCTTTCACAGATTGGGTGTTAGTTTACTATCTTCACTTTTGCGTGTTATTAATACATAGCTCATTTTAAGTGTTGTTAGCCAGTTAAGCTCATTTTACCTGATACACAATGGATATCTTTAGCTGGATAGCTTCACTGGGTAGACTTGCATTCAGTCAGTCAGTGTTTCTATCTATCTTCATTAATGACTTTTTTCTCTGTCAGGTTACACAGCTACCACAGGACTCCTACCCTCTCCTTCTGTTTGTGAACTCAAAGAGTGGGGCCCTTAAAGGGCGAGAACTTCTGTACAGCTTCAGGAAGCTTCTGAACCCTCATCAGGTCTTTGATCTTTCTAATGGAGGGCCTCTATCTGGGTAATGTGTCATTTTGTACATGATATCTTTGGCAAACAAAGGCTTAGCATTTTAAAGTTCTCTGACATTCAGTGCAACATCCACTAGACTCATTGCATTGACACCCACCCTTTGCCTATTTGGCGTCTCTCTGGACTCACTCTTTTCACTCCAGGCCACCCATTGATGAGGCTTAAGAACATGAACTCGCACAGTCACGATGGACTGAATGGCTTCCTCATTCTGTAGCATTCTTTGATTCTGTGATTTTACAAGAATGGAAAAACTTGTATAAAAGAGTGCAGTTTGAAATAATGCAGAAAACAGGAGTTTACTGGGTCAGAGTTTACTGTCTATTTATAAAAAGTGATGTTGTCTTCAAAAAAATGAAATGTGTATTTGTGATGCTGAAGCAATGTTACATCTAACAGATTCTAATACCAGCCTTAAACAGCATCACAAATGACTCCGATTTTTCTGTTACAAAATGTAGCCTGAAAAGTCACTACTTTAACTGAAGTTGTTTTTAATGTACGTTAAGCCACTTGTACCCAATGTGTTTGTCAATTAGTTATCAACCCCTGTGATCCAACTAAATAGTCCATGTAGGCTGTGTAATATGTATTCACCTCAGCCACACAAACCTGTTTCAGGCAAGCGAATGATGCTAATGATTTAAATCAATGCAGAAGGACTGCAAGTCTTAAGAACATAAGAAATAGAAACAGGAGTAGACAATATGGCCCCTCAAGCGTGACCCGCCGTTCAATATAATCATGGCTGATCTTCTCCCTCAAAGGTGTTGTGGTGGTAATGTCACTGGATCAGATATCCAGAGCCCAGGTTAATATTCTGCGGGCAAAGGTTCAAATCCCACCACGGCAGCTGGTAGAAATTAAATTAAATTAGTAATCTGGAATTGAAAAGCTCGCACCGTGAAACCATTGTTGATTGTCGTAAAAATCCATCTGATACATTAATGTCCTTTAGCTAGGGAAATCTGCTGTCCTTACCTGGCCTGGCCTACATGTGATTCCAGATCCACACCAAAATTGATGACTCTTAACTGCCCCCTGAAATAGTGTGGCAAGCCACCCAGTTCAAGGGCAATTAGGGAAGGGGAACAAATGCTGGCCTTATCAACAATGCCCCATGAATGAATAAAAAAAGCTTTACTTTCCCATCCACTCCCCATATATCTTTTGATTCTGAGAGACCAAAAATCTGTCCATCTCAGCCTTAACAGTGCTGTTAGGAACAGAATTCCAGGATTTTGACCCAGTGACAGTGAAGGAACGGTGATATATTTCCCAGTCAGGATGGTGAGTGGCTTGGAGGGGAACTTCCAGGTGGTGATGTTCCCATCTATCTGCTGCTTTTGTCCTTCTAGATGATAGTGGTCATAGGTTTGGAAGGTGCTGTCTAAGGAGCCTTGGTGAATTCCTGCAGTGCATCTTGTAGATGGTACACACTGCTGCTAATGTGCGTTGGTGGTAGAGGGAGTGAATGTTTTTGGATGTGGTGCCAATTAAGTGGGCTGCTTTGTCCTGTACGGTGTCAAGCTTCTTGAGTGTTGTAGGAGCTGCACTCATCCAGGCAAGTGAGGAGTATTCCATTACACTCCTGACTTGTGCATGGTGGACAGGCTTTGGGGAGTGAGGAGGTGAGTTACTCATCGCACTCTGACCTGCTCTTGTAGCCACAGTATTTATATGGCTAGTCCAGTTCAGTTTCTGGTCAGTGGTAACCCCAGGATGTTAATGGTGGAAGATTCAATGATGGTAATGCCATTGAATATCAAGAGGCGATTGCTAGATTCTCTCTTGTTGGAGATGGTCATTTCTGATACTTGTGTAGCGTGAATGTTACTTGCCACTTGTCCACCCAAGCCTGGATATTGTCCAGGTCTTGCTGTATTTGGACATGGACTGCTGCAGTATCTGAGGAGTCACGAATGGTGCTGAACATTGTGCAATTATCAGCGAACATCCCCACTTCTGACCTTATGATGGAAGGACGGGCATTGATGAAGCAGCTGAACATGGTTGGGCCAAGGACACTACCCTGAGCAACTCCTGCAGTGATGCCCTGGAGCTGAGGTGACTGACCTCCAACATCTTCCTTTGTGCTAGGTATGACTCCAACCAGCGTAGAGTTTTCCCCCTGATTCCCATTGACTCCAGTTTTGCTCGGGCTCCTTGATGCCACACTCGGTCAAATGCTGCCTTGATGTCAAGGGCAGTCACTCTCACCTCACCTCGGGAGTTCAGCTCTTTTGTCCATGTTTGAACCGAGGCTTTCGTGCGGTCAGGAGCTGAGTGGCCCTGGCGGAACCCAAACTGGGCGTCAGTGAGCAGGTTATTACTAAGCAAATGCCGCTTGATAACACTGTTGATGGCCCCTTCCATTACTTTACTGATAATGGAGAGCAGATTGATGGGGCGGTAATTGACCGGGTTGGATTTGTCCTGCTTTTTGTGTACAGGACATACCTGGGTAATTTTCCACATAGCCAGGTAGATGCCAGTGTTGTAGCTGTTCTGGAACAGCTTGGCTAGGGGGGCGGCAAGTTCTGGAGCACAAGTACTCGGCACGATTGCCGGAATATTGTCAGGGCCCAAAGCCTTTGCAGTATCCAGTGCCTTCAGCTGTTTATTGATATCTCATGGAGTGAATCGAATTGGCTGAAGACTGGCATCTGTGATGCTTGGGACCTTTGGAGGAGGCTGAGATGGATCATCCACTCGGCACTTCTGGCTGAAGATTGTAGCAAATGCTTTAGTCTTATCGTTTGCACTGATGTGCTGGGCTCCCCCATCATTGAGGATGGGGATATTTGTGGAGCCTCCTCCTCCAGTGTGTTGTTTAATTGTCCACCGCCATTCACGACTGGATGTGGCAGGACTGCAGAGCTTAGATCTGATCTGTTGGTTGTGGGATCACTTTGCTCTGTCTATCATTTGCTGCTTATGCTGTTTGGCACGCAAGTAATCCTGTGTTATAGCTTCACCAGGTTGACACCTCATTTTTAGGTGTGCCTGGAGCTGCTCTTGGCATGCCCTCCTGCACTCTTCATTGAACCAGGGTTGATCCCCTGGCTTGATGGTAATGGTAGAGTGGGGGATATGCCGAGGTTACAGATTGTGTTTGAGTACAATTCTGCTGCTGCTGATGGCCCACAGTGTCTCATAGATGCCCAGTCTTGAGTTGCTAGATCTTTTCGAAATTTATCCCATTTAACACGGTGGTAGTGCCACACACCACGATGGAGGGTATCCTCAATGTGAAGGCGGGACTTCGTCTCCACAATGACAGTGCGGTGGTCACTCCTACCGATACATCTGCGACAGGCAGGTTGGTGAGGATGAGGTCATGTATGTTTTTCCCTCTTGTTGGTTCCCTCACCACCTGCCACAGACCCAGTCTAGCAGCTATGTCCTTTAGAACTCGGCCAGCTCGGTCAGTAGCGGCGCTACCGAGCCACTCTTGGTGATGGACATTGAAGTCCCCCACACTGAGTACATTCTGTGCCCTTGCCACCCTCAGTGCTTCCTCCAAGTGGTGTTCAACATGGAGGAGCCCTGATTCAGCAGCTGAGGGAGGGCAGTATGTGGTAATCAGCAGGAGATTTCCTTGACCATGTTTGACCTGATGCCATGAGACTTCATGGGGTCCGGAGTCAATGTTGTGGACTCCCAGGGCAACTCCCTCCCGACTGTATATCGCTGTGCTGCCACCTCTGCTGGGTCTGTCCTGCCCTGCCCTTGGGACAGGACATACCCAGGAATGGTGATGGTGGTACAAAAACAAAAATACCTGGAAAAACTCAGCAGGTCTGACAGCATCTGTGGAGAGGGATAACGCTTCGAGTCCATATGACCCTTCATCAGAACTAAGACATATAGAAATGAGATGAAATATAAGCTGGTAGAAGGGGTTGGGACAGGAGAGCTCGATAGGGGGCCAGTGATAGGTGGAGGCCAAGAAGAGACTGCCAAAGATGTCATAGACAAAAGGACAAAGAGGTGTTGACGGTGGTGATATTATCTAAAGGATGTGCTAATGGGGGCATTAAGGGAAGCAAGCTAGTGGCAGATGGCCCTAGTGTGGGTGGGGTGGGGGGGGAAGGGATCGAAATGGGCTAAAAGGTGGCGATGAAACAATAGATCGAAATAAATTTAAAAATAGGGAAAAGAAAAAATATAGCTGTAAAAAAATTATAAATTATTGGAAAAAGGGGGATTGGAAAGGGGATGGGGATGGAGGAGAGAGTTCATATTCTGAAATTGTTGAACTCAGTATTCAGCCCGGAAGGCTGTAAAGTGCCTAGTCGGAAGATGAGGTGCTGTTCCTCCAGTTTGCGTTGAGCTTCACTGGAACAATGCAGCAGGCCAAGGACGGACATGTGGGCATGAGAGCAGGGTGGAGTGTTGAAATGGCAAGTGACGGGGAGTTCTGGGTCATGCTTGCGGACAGACCGAAGGTGTTCTGCAAAGCGGTCACCCAGTCTGCGTTTGGTCTCTCCAATGTAGAGGAAACCGCATTGGGAGCAACGAATGCAGTAGACTAAATTGAGGGAAGTGCAAGTGAAATGCTGCTTCACTTGAAAGGAGTGTTTGGGCCCTTTGACGGTGAGGAGAGGGGAAGTAAAGGGGCAGGTTTTGCACCTTCTGCGGTTGTGTGGGAAGGTGCCATGGAAGGGGGTTGAGGTGTAGGGGGTGATGGAGGGGTGGACCAGGGTGTCCCAGAGCGAACGATCCCTGCGGAATGCTGCCGGTGGGGTGAAGGGAAGATGTGTTTGGTGGTGGCATCATACTGGAGTTGGCGGAAATGGTGGAGGATGATCCTTTGAACACGGAGGCGCTCTAGGCACTTTACAGTCTTCCGGACTTAATATTGAGTTCAACAATTTCAGATCATGAACTCTCTCCTCCATCCTCACCCCCTTTCCAATCCCCCCTTTTCCAATAATTTATAATTTTTTTACAACTATATTTTTTCTTTTCCCTCCTATTTTTAAATTTATTTTGATCTATTGTTTCATCTCCACCTTTTAGCCAATTTCGATCCCTTCCCCCCCTCCCACCCCACCCCCACTAGGGCCATCTGCCACTAGCTTGCTTCCCTTAATGCTCCCATTAGCACATTCCTTAGATAATATCACCACTGTCAACACCCCTTTGTCCTTTTGTCTATGACATCTTTGGCAATCTGTTCTTGGCTTCCACCTATCACTGGCCCCTATCGAGCTCTCCTGTCCCACCCCCCTCTACCAGCTTATATTTCACCTCATTTCTACATTTCCTTAGTTCTGGTGAAGAGTCATACGGACTCGAAACGTTAACTGTATTCCTCTCCACAGATGCTGTCAGACCTGCTGAGTTTTTCCAGGTATTTTTGTTTTTGTTCTAGATTTCCAGCATCCGCAGTATTTTGCTTTTATCTTAATGGTGACGGTGGTGTCTGGGACATTATCTGTAAGGTATGATTCCGTAAGGATGGCTATGTCAGGCTGTTGCTTGACTAGTCTGTGAGACTCCCACTTTTGGCACTAGCCCCCAGATGTTAGTAAGGAGTTAGCAGGGTCGACAGGGCTGCGATTGCCATTATCATTTCCGGTGTCTAGGTCGATGCCGGGTGGTCCATCCGGTTTCATTCATTTTTTGTGATCTTGTAACGGTTTGTTGCAACTGAGGGGCTTGCTGGGCCATTTTAGAGGGCATTTAAGAGTCAACCACAATTGCGGTAGGTCTGGAGTTACATATAGGCCAGACCAGGTAAGGACGACAGATTTCCTTCCCTAAAGGACATTAGTGAACCAGATGGGTTTTTAGAACAACCGACAATGGTTTCGTGGTCATCATTAGACTTTTAATTCCAGATTTTGGTGGGATTTGAACCCAGGTCCCCAGAGCATTACCCTGGGTCTCTGGATTACTAGTCCAGCGACAATCCCACTACACCATCGCCTCTTTCTGTGCTGTAAAGTTTCTATGATTCTATGAAGAAATTTTTCTTCATCTCAGTCCTAAAGGTGGTAACAGGTGTGGTTCAGCTGGTTGCACTCTTACCTCTGAGTTGCAAGCTCCTGGGCTCAAGTTTCTACTCGAAGGCTTGAACACTAAAATCAAGGCTAGCGCTCCAGTGTAGTCCTACATTCCCAGCTAGCTTTGTATTGTCAGTAAACCTAGATATATTACTCTTGATCTCTTTGTGGATTGTGCTGATTGGTTGGTAAGTTGACTGATTGGCTGAGTTATTGCCATGGAGAAAACAACAGGGAAACTGTAAGTTGCCCAAGATCCCGGGTAATTCAAAAATGGCACAAAGTTCGAACATATTCCCTTGTTTTCAGAGAATGGGTCCCTGAGTATGAATGTGTGTTGCTTCTAGCAAGTGTAAATGAGCCATGTTACAAGCTTGACTGATGACCTTAAATTGGTTGTTAGTGTAGCTATTAGTGCACTCAGGATTGTTCAGCAAATGCTGCCCAATCACAGAATCAGATTTAAAAGTCGATGCTTTGTTTTGTGTTTTGCAAGTGCATGCTGGTTGAGTACAGTATGTACTCTGCCTATTACAAACATCCAAGGAACATGTTCGATTTGATCAGCCATTTGCTGGGATGTACGGCTGACATATCTGGCATTGCGCCAGCAGTGAAATTCAAACACGACATTGCTCAGTTGCATGGTAGGCAGAATGTCTTTTTGGACTGACGGCAGCATCCTGTTAGTTGAAAACACTACTCACATAGGCACTGTGTGGTAGCAGGGCGAATCCAGCTTGCTTAATCTGTTAGTGTCCTTTTGAATTAGCTGAGAGCTTGGCAAGTTTATAGTTCCTCGTTGCTTTCTCCATGGCAATGCCTCAACCAACCAGAGTTAACTTGCCAAGAGTCAGCACTCTCTTCTCCAGTAGTATAAATTGTTGTCATTATTTGAAATTTGGCATTCTTGCTTTTGTCATGTTGAGTGCAAGACGAACAGCTTCAGCAACATGTCTGTCTTCTCAGCAACTTGAGACTTCTTTCGTGTTACTCTCCCCCTTATTTAATTTTAATTTTATCCCCTAGATCTAATTGATTAATTGAGCACTAATTTTTATTATAGAATACATTATCAAATGGTATTAAGATTAGGATAAATTCTATGTGGGTGTAAGGATTTATCTAATCCAGAGTGAAGTACAAACTTCGTTGGTGAGTAAATTTCAAGATTGAGAAAAACAGGTTTTTGGACACAGAAGAGATCACGGAATATCGGGATCAAGCAGGGAAGAGGAATTGATGTCGATCAGTCATGATCTTACTGAATGACGGTGCAGGTTTGAAGGGTTGTGTGGCCTACCTGCTCCTATTTCTTATATTCTTATTTTTATGTTCTTATGTAATGTGCTTGTGAACTAAAGTGCTGGACGACTTACAGTGCTCTTCTTACATTCTTAACGTTCTTTCCCCCCCTTCACCTCCAGACTGCACACATTCCGGGAGGTTCCATTTTTCCGAATACTGGTTTGTGGAGGAGATGGAACAGTTGGTTGGGTTCTGGGCGTTTTGGAAGAGATTCGATACAAGCTGAACTGTCGAGAGCCCCCAGTTGCTGTGTTACCTTTAGGAACAGGTGAGGTGAGGGATGTGCAGAGAGTGGGTGGGGTTTGTGTGGGGGATGTGCAGAGTGGGTGGGGTTTGTGTGGGGAATGTGCAGAGTGGGTGGGGTTTGTGTGGGGAATGTGCAGAGTGGGTGGGGTTTGTGTGGGTTATGCCCTCATCCAATTTTCAAATCCTAGTGGCTACAATGCGACTTCTGCCCACAGAGAATTTACTGCATATTTCAGCCCAGGTGGTCCACACCAGTGTTTATGCTCCATCTGAGTTTCCTCTCACTGCTCTGATTGTCACCCTATCAGCATATCCTTTTATTCCTTTCTCCCTTGAATATTTAACTTTCCCTTTAAAACATCTATGCCAATCATTTCAACTACTCTTTGGTGGCAAATTCCAAAATCTCACCATCTTTTGGGTAAAGACGTTTCTCCTGAATTCCCCATTGGATTCATTAGTGACTGTCTTATATTGAAGGTTACCACCGAGTTTAATATCACCACCGTCAACACCTCTTTGACCTTTTGTCTATGACATCTTTTGGTTATCTCCACCTATCACTGGCCCTCTATCCAGCTCTACCTGTCCCACCCCCCTTAAACCAGCTTATATTTCACCTCTTTTCTATTTTTCCTTAGTTCTGTTGAAGAGTCATACGAACTCGAAATGTTAACTGTGTTCCTCTCTGCAGATGCTGTCAGACCTGCTGAGTTTTTCCAGGTATTTTTATTTTTGTTTTTGTTTTGGATTTCCAGCATCCGCAGTTTTTTGCTTTTATATATATTTATGGTCCCTTGTTTTGAACTCTCAGAAGTGAATCTGTTTCCAGTAAGGAGTCTAGAATGAGGGGTCATTGATACAAGATTAAATGTAAGAGATTTGAAACAGAGCCAGGAGAGGTGTCTTTACTGAGAATTGTGAGGCTGTGGGATTCACTTTCAGTGTTAATTAGAAATCTGCCAACCCACTAATACAGGTGAGATTCACAGCATATTATGGCTTTAACAGCAACAACCGTCAATTGGGGAAATTCTTCTCTAATATCTATTGCTCAGGCAAAATGCTCCCCTGTAATGTCTTCAGGTTTTGCTGTGTGCCCCAAGGTGTACAAACACTGGGGGCTGAATTTTGCCGTTGGTGAGCAGGGGGTGGGGTCCGCTCACCGATGTGTAAAATGACGCGGGATGATGTCAGGGGGATCCCCCTACGTCATTACGCCCCATTTAAATTTTCAGGAAGGTGGGGACACAGCAAAATCAGCTGTGGGTCCGCCGACCTGTCAATAGCCAATTGAGGCCATTGACAGGATCATTTAAACAATCAAAGGACCTGCCCGTCCAACCTTAAGGTCAGCGGGTCGGCCAGGAGCCCCGGCGGGGAATAGAGAAAACATGAAACCTCATCCACCGGCGGGACGAGGTTTCATGTCAGGATTTAAAAAGTTTAATAAAGCTTTAGTGAAATTTATGAACATGTCCCATCTCATGTGACGAGGGGGGCATGTTAAGGAATTTTTTTCTATTTTCACTGTTTTTACAACTGTCAGCGATCTCTCTGAGGCTGCACTTAGCCTCAGGGAGATGTGCGTTCTATCGTGCGCATGAGTGAAAGAGCGCACTCTCGCATTTAGGGAATACCCCCCCTGCCCGCACAGGGAGCGCATAGCGCTTCCCGCCGGATGCCACGCTGGGAGGGCCTTAATTGGCCCGCCCACATAAAATGGCGGCAGGACCCGCTTCTCTGGTGGGGATCGGCTCCCCGCCCACCGGAGATTGGGTCAGGCCCACCCGCCCGACAGGCAGAAAATTCTGCCCTGGGTGTCTGTACATTCTAAGAGGTTTGTTTATGGAAAGGGCAGCATCCTTTAGCTATTCACGAAGTGATGCCAAAGTACATGGTATTTTCAGACCTTAATGTTGTTGTTGGTGCCACTGCACCACAGATGGAATTTCTCCCTTGGATTTAAAGAACCATCACTACACTGACCAGTATCTACTAATTTTCTTTCTTAGGCAATGACCTAGCAAGGGTGTTACGCTGGGGACCTGGTTACAGTGGTGAGGACCCCTTCTCCATTCTGGTTGCAGTTGATGAAGCAGAAGAGGTCCTTATGGATCGTTGGACAATCCTTCTTGATGCCCAAGAAGTTATTGATGGCACAGAAAACGGTGTCCCTGAGCAGGAACCTCCAAAGGTATTCGTGGCAAAATATAATTGAAATAGAAGCTGGTATGAGGGTCACCGTAGTATGTTCATAATCAAATTGGAGTTTGATGGATCAGAAAGATTGAAGGCTTCTGCCTGAAGGCTTGATTCAGTCCCCATATCTGCGGGGAGAGAAGTTCTGATGAAAGGTCATTGATATGAAACTTTTCTGTTTCCTTCTCCATAGACGCTGCCTGACCTACTGTGTTTCTAGCATTTTCTGTTTGTTGATATGTGTTCAGGGTTTCACCCCTGGGTTGCCAAATGTGGTCTGTGCAAAAATTACAAAAGAATTAGTTTTATTAGAATCTTTTGAGCTGAAATGTGATATTGTGGCTGAATGATTGAATCAACAGTAGTTCGCAGGAGTCTTGGAGTCTTGAGGGAGAGACCCTCAGTTAGTAGAAGCCCTTTCCATTTGCATTGTAGAATTTGATATCATAGTGAAACACGGTGACGGACAATTTCTCTCAGAGTAACTTTGCTGTGATTTCAGAAAATTTGCATATCTTTCTAAAAAATTACAGAACTATGTGAATTATCAAAATATTTACATTATCTTGAATTCTGGTTAATTAAACTGTTTAACTATTTAACTATTTAGTTCTTTTTGAAGTGTCTACACTGACTGCATCAGACAAATGGAACATTATTTTGTGTCTAAAGGAAAGTTGAATATGCTACAGTGCTAATTAGAAGAAAAAGTGTAGAGTGATGTGTATGAACTCACACTGCTGCCCATGAATGATCATGGATAGAGCCAGTGGTGCTAGGTTTTTGGATATTACAATTAGTTAGGGAAAGCTCTACAGACAGTCGCACACTTACAATGAGCCAAATGACCACCTTCTGTGCTGTATGATTTGATTCTGTAGTTAGTGGGCTCTGGAAATGTTTGGCTTACTTCCATCTTGCCAGCAGGAGTTCCTAAAACACAAGGATCAGTGTTGGGGCCTTAATTATTTACAGTTTATCTCAAAGACTTGGTTGAAGGGACTGATTTTATTGCAGCTAAATTTGCTGACAATACAAAGGCAGATAGGAAAGCAAGTTGTGAGGAGGATACAAAGAGTCTGCAAAGGGATATATATATATATATATACATAGGTTAAGTGAGTGGGCAAAGATTTGGCAGGTGGAATATAATGTAGGAAATTGTGGGTAGGAACTTTGGTAGGAAAAATAGGAAAGCAAAATACTGGGTCATCAAACCATTGTGAAACTAATTAGTTACAGGTTTAGAGATGCTAGTTCTACTTGATCAGAACATCTTTTTATTGTTGGCAGATTGTACAAATGAACAATTATTGTGGAATTGGAATTGATGCAGAGCTGAGTCTCGACTTCCATCAAGCAAGAGAAGAGGATCCTGACAAGTTCAACAGCAGGTCAATCATCTCAGTTACAGTTTTCATTGTAGGAAAATTAAGCTAGCTAGAAATGTAAAAACGGATAGCAGGAGTATCTACAGGCATTTAAACAGGAAAAGGATAAGTAAAAGTGAGTGTTGGGCCTCTAGAAAGTGAGAATGAGGAGTTAATAGTAGATAATAAGGAAGGGGCGGATGAAATGGACAAATATTTTGCTTCTTTCTTCCGGATTTACAGCTGTTACTGGAATGTTTTTTGCATCCTCTATTGTGAAGTGGAGAGGCGAGAGGAACTTGGTGAAATTACAATCACTAGGGAGGCAGCACTGAGCAAACTGATGGAGCTGTGGTCTGACAAGTCTCTGGGTCCTGATGGACTTCATCCTAGGGTCTTAAAGAGGTTGCTAATGAGGTAGTAGATGCGTTGGTGTTAATTTTACAAAATTCCCTAGATTCTGGAAAGGTTCCATCAGACTGTAAAGTTACAAATATAACCCCTCTATTCAAGAAGTGAGTGAGGCAGAAAACAGGAAACTATAGGCCAGTTAGCTTGACGTCTGTTGTGGGGAACGTGTTAGAGTCGATCATTAAAGAGGTTATAGCTGGGCACTTAGGAAAGTTCAAGGTAATTGGGAAGAGTCAGCATGGTTTTATGAAAGGGAAATCACGTTTAACCAATTTATTAGAGTTACTTGAAGGAATAACATGTGGGCTGGATAGAGGGGAGCCTGTGTAACATGGGGCAGAATTTAATCCAGCCCGTCCTGGTGGCCAGACCCACTTAATCATGGAGAGGCCTGGCAGTGGGAAAACCTCTTGTGATTAAGTCAGAGGCGGGAAGAGGCTCATATAGGAGTCTCACCCACTTATGCTGGGCGAGATATAGCTCTTGGGGTGAAAGGGATCAAAGGATATGGGGAGAAAGCGGGAGCTTTGATCAGCCATGATCATAATGAATGGTGGAGCAGGTTCGAAGGGCCGATTGGCCTACTCCTGCTCCTATTTTCTATGGGTCAGTTAGGCTCATTAATGAGCCAGTTGACACAAATTATCCCTGAGCCCACCAGACTTTAGTGGGAATCACACAGCTTTCCTGTGCCTCCCAAAGGCTGTTTTGTAAACTCTGTTGTGTTACTGGAAAACATCATGGTGAAACTTCTGAGGCTTTTATCCTTGTTAAAATTCTTTCTGGTGCATCTAACATAACTAATTAAAAAAATATTGGCTGTAAATGTATTGGTCCTTACATCCTACATTTTCTTAATTTGAGACCGGAGTCTTTGAGCTGTAGCTAATAAAACTCATTGATGTATTATCGAGAAGATTGGCAACAAATGATATAAACTGTTCCCGTGCGTTGAATATTCAGTTTCATTTTTGTCAAGCCTTCACGCTTCCTCATTGAGGTTTCTCTAATGATGTCAGTGCATTGGTTCTCTTAGGAAGTTGGTGATTTCTGCTTCACATAACTAGCTACAGGGAGAAAGTATGCCTTGGAATACCGATTTCACTTACTTTAATTAAATTCTTCACTTAAGTATAAGATCATGGCCTCAAAATTAGTTTACGACATTCCTGGGCACAAATGGATGCAATGAATGGACCCAAAACCAGGAGACAAATGCCCCAAGAGAACATAGAATTGGTCCTTGGACCTCATAAATAAGGAAGTGCAAGAGCAATGGGGGAGGGGAGAAGAGGAATGATGGCCCAGGTTAGAGGGGCAGGTGGTGTCAGATACTGGACACAATGGGGAATGGGAGTGGGAGAGGACTGGAGGGGCTGATTTAAGGTTGGCATAAGGAGAACTGAAGAGCAAGAAGGATCATTCCTGCCTCCAGAGAAACAGTTTCAAAAATCTTTATTTTTAAAGGCACCTTGTGTTAGTTTAGGCTGAAGTGACTACACAAGGACCCTGCACAGAGTTGGCTGGAGGCTGTCTGAAGTATTTATAAAGTCATCTGGAAAAATTCCTGACCCAATTTTGGATTGAGCATTTTTCAGGCATCTTTAGGGCACAAAATATCGCCCACTGAGATGTTGGTTTGTTGTACCTGTTTTATGACTGTATATAGCTGAAGTTATTCAGCAGGTAGAGGATCCATCTCTGAATGGTTGGCTGTAGAATTACCATAGTCTTAAGGACACAATCTGTTTATTTCATGAGTCACTGAAGGAAGATACTCTTAACCAAAGGCATGTTGTAGCCTTATATGAATCTTTCCCCAGTGCAATTTTATTCTTTGGACAACATTTTGAGGAGAAGGTGATTTTATCTTTACTTGATTGTAAATTCCACAGATGATTTATGTTGAGTCTATCACCTCTGTAACATCCATATAAGAAACAGTTAGGGATAAAGGAGAGAGTCAGAGATATTGTAGTGGGAGGTGACATTTTGAGAACATTATTTTCATTTATAAGCCCATGGCAGCAATTTTAGTGAGTTTGATGAAGCACAATAGTCGCCTCCTCCTTTATATTGTTCTATTACTAACCTGCCTTCAAAGACTGTGATATAAACTAGAGGATACAGAAATGAACATAAATGATATATAATGATAAAAATATAGCCACTTGCCTATGTTTATATTCTACGTCAGGCTTGTCCAACCTTTTAGTGTGGCAGGGGGGGGAACATTTCAATTTTTTTCTCACTCAAGGGGCCAATGAGCAAATTTCAGGAAGATAAAGTTATAAAGATAAGGTCAAAGCAATAAATTAATAATCTGTTTAAAATGAGTAATAAATAAAGATAGCTATTGGAGTATGAGAAGCTGAGTGTGTGTCTGCTCACTCCCAGACTCAGGGTGCTCACTCACCCACACCCGCTGTGAGAGTGGGTGAGGGTGTGTGTTGGTGTGAATGAGCAGCCTGAGCCAGACTCATGCACAGTTTATCTAGCCCCACTGCTCCACAGGTCACACCATTAGTGTAAGTGTTGAATTCGCTTACCAAAATGGCCAATTATTTACCTTCACTCTGTTAGACCCAGAATAAAAGATACTTTAACATGGCTTCCTTCAACTGATTTACTATAAAACAAAACTTATTTTTTAAAACAAATTGCAGGTACTGGTTAGCACACAAGTTGTAATCTATAACTATCCCTTTTAAAATTCCCCAGCGCAAACACAGTCACAGAAGCAAAGGACAAGCAAATAGGGTCTATGTTCAGATTTGCGAAAGACTTTATGAAAAGGATAAAGTTAGCAGGGTTTTGATGCTGTTGACCTGGTGCTCCCTCATGTGAAGAAGGGTCACTAGTCCCAGTAGATGTACGGAGGTTCTCACTAACAGAATTTCAGCCTGGAAGAGAATAGAGTCGAATCAATCCTCCTTGTTTGAGCCAAACACAGACAAGCTCCCCTGAGATGAGGATTCCTAGCTGGATCCTGATAACCACACTGTATTTCAAGCAAGGCAAGCAGAGTGCGAGCTGGGCATCTTTCCCCCTTCTCAGTTCATTCCCAACAGAGTTCAAAACAACAAGTTCAAACATAAAGCTTATCTCCATCAAGTGATTTCCAGTAAATCACTAAGGCCTTTGCCTTTAATCCAGTTTTTTCCATCAATTAAAGTGATTGCAGTTCAAATAAACAAAAAGCTCTCCTCCACAATTACTATGCTGCTCATTTAGCTGACATCATGTGATTCCTTAGAAAAGACATGCAAGGCACTCTCCTTGCCTTGTTGACAGTCCAAGATGAACTTATGACCTTTTTAAAAAGTATCCAGGTCAGCTTCCAAATGTCCAAATAATCCAATGTCCTTCCAAATATTATAAGAAAATATAGTTCTCTAATGTATGGTTCTAACAATGCACACACACTCTCCTCTCTCTTATTCTCACGCACACATGTGCACACTCTCCCCTGTCTCTCACTTACACACACATGCACACTGTCCTCTCTCTCTCTCTCTCTCACACGCACACACACACACACACATAGGCACACTCTCCTCTCTCTCTCTCTCTCACACGCACACACACATAGGCACACTCTCCTCTCTCTCTCACTCACACACACGCTGTCCTCTCTCTCTCTCTCTCACACGCACACACACACACACACACACACACATAGGCACACTCTCCTCTCTCTCTCTCACACGCACACACACACACACACACATGGGCACATTCTCCTCTCTCTCTCTCACACGCACGCACACACACACACACATAGGCACACTCTCCTCTCTCTCTCTCACACGCACACACACACACACACACATAGGCACACTCTCCTCTCTCTCTCTCTCACACGCACGCACACACACACACACATAGGCACACTCTCCTCTCTCTCTCTCTCACACGCACACACACACACGTAGGCACACTCTCCCCTCTCTCTCATTCTCACACACACATGCACACTGTCCTCTCTCTCTCTCTCACACGCACGCACACACACACACACAATAGGCACACTCTCCTCTCTTATTCTCACACACAGATATGCATACTCTCTCCTCTCTCTCACTCACACACGCACACGGCCACACTCTCCCCTCTCTCTCTTTCTCACACAAACACACACACTCCCCCGTCTCTCTCCCTCTCACACTCTTCCCTCTCACTTACTCACACTCACTCTCACACTTGCTCACACTCACGCACACTCTCTCACTCACTCACCCTCTCACACATACTCACACTCTGGTGGGCCCCATTCTCGCTCCAGGCTCCACTCTCACTTTGGCTCCCCATGAGCTCCGCTGTCATTCTGGCTCCCCAGGCCCTGCTCTCACTCCGGCTCCCCCCATCCCCATTCCCTCCCTGACTCATTCTCTCCCCAGCCCCACTCTCATGCTGGGTCCTGGAACTTGCCTTCCCACTGTATATCCAACAGCTTTGGCGGACCCAGTCCAGAGAGGTTGGGGACTGGAACCTGTCCCATGGGCTGCCAGTTTTACAAGCCTGTTCCGCATGAGAACATTTAATTCTAATGATATATTTTTTAAATAGTACCTTAAAAGATGAGTCTTTTCTGCTCAGCTGCTCTGACTTGGGGAATATAGGTTAAACTAGACAGAGATCAAACCATATGAGTTTCAATTTCAAATGTGAAACTAGGTTGAAACAATGCCAAGAATCCCTTCCCTTTGCTTCAGCATTATATATAAATTTATTTCACAGAGCAAAGATTTCTAAGTATTGACTAGCTGAGATATCACAGGGATGCACTTGTCCTGAAAATAACATCTATGAATATAGGGTAGGTTTTCCAAGTCCTTACCCACTGGGTATTGGGAAAATTGTGGGCAGTATCCCTGATTGGAACTGGCGTAGAGCGAGTTGGAGAATGTATCCGATGGTGTAGTCATCATACTGGTCTGAGAAATTCACTTAGCACTGATGGTGCATACCGTTCTTTCGTTGAACCTCATGGAACTTTATAAATCAAATTCAGCACTAATTATTGCCCAGATAACTCATCATTTACAGCTCACTGGAATGTTGTGTTGTTTGTGAAAAACTGTATTAAAACCAGTCGTTGAGCTTCCTGGTGATGTGACTGTGGAATGCAAATACTTGGTCAGATTGGTTCACCCTCTTGACCAAGGAGTTTGCAGGAGCCTGGTTGAGTGACAAAATCACTGTAATCTATTGTGAACATAAAGAGGAGCTGTTCTTTTTAATTAAATTGATTATCTCAATCACGGGTTAACTGCAATAATTGGTGCTGAATTTGGTTTATAACATTCCGTTAGGTTTGGAGGATTAGGTGTCCTGAGATAAAACAATGTCACAAGATACATCCTCTCGCTAACTGATAACCACCCATAAACTGGTTGTTGTACCAATGTTGTTGTTCAGCGTGTAATTGATGTTACAGAAAATATTAGTTTTCCTTCAAAGTGTATGTTTCCTAAAAGAAAGTCTTATTTTTCACTTCAGGTTTCATAACAAAGGAGTTTATGTAAAAGTTGGGTTGCAGAAGATTAGCGCCACACGTAGTCTGCACAGGGATTTAAAACTCCAAGTCGATGATCGTGAAGTGGAGCTTCCAAATATTGAAGGCCTCATTTTTCTGAACATTCCCAGGTAAACATTTAGAAACAAAGCTGGTTCCTCTAGAATTCCCTCCCTAACCTCTCTGCTTCTTTGCCCCTTCCTCTCCTCCTTTAAGACATTCCCTAAAACCTACCACTTGTACCAAAAGTTCAGTTACCCCTCCATATATGTATATAATATAGCTTGTATATAGTATGTATATACTATAGCTTGTATATAGTATGTATATAATGTAGCTTGTATATAGTATGTATATAATGTAGCTTGTATATAGTATGTATATAATGTAGCTTGTATATAGTATGTATATAATGTAGCTTGTATATAGTATGTATATAATATAGCTTGTATATAGTATGTATATAATGTAGCTTGTATATAGTATGTATATAATATAGCTTGTATATAGTATGTATATAATGTAGCTTGTATATAGTATGTATATAATGTAGCTATAATAACATAGCTTGATGCCAATTTTAATTATGCTTCTGTGAAGCGCCTTGGGGCATTTTCCTACATTGAAGGTGCTATATAAATGCAAATTGAGGCTGTTCCTCCCCCAACTGGCTTAGATCAGATAATTCAACACCAGTGACATCCAAACCTGGGGTGTTCCTGGTCTCTGTTGCCAAATGGGAGGGAGCCAAATTCCTGAACATTTGTGTTGAATGATTCATTGAAAGATGAATGTAGTGAACTCCCTCCCCAATGACGTTCGCAAATGATGCAGTTAATAAGGACATCACACTTCACCTTCAGTCCCAATGACTAATCCTGATTGGTGCTTGAATAGTACAATTCACAATGATTTAAGCACCCTGCTGTTAGATTACTTTAATTACCTCTAAATCCTTTGTTCCAACTGTAAAATATTTACACTACTCCACTCATGGTTCCAGTGGCCAGGCTTTGTGTCAGGAACAGTTTCATAAAATAATTCCTATTATTCCTTTGATCAGATCAGTTCCATTGATAAGTATTTTGCAGATGCATTACACAAGTATTTAAAAATAATTTCTCCAAAGTCATGAGAGTCCTTTAGTGTGACTGTGCCACAGAGTGGCTTTTATACAGTCAATGTAATTTGGGTTTAGGTACAGTGCAATGTCGTAAATAACTGCTGAATGTTCTATCTGAGGAGGTCTGGAACCATTTGTAAAGTGAAAATAAACCAGCTGCTGTGAAAAGTAACTTTGCTTGGAACTCCAATTCTAGTTCAACCTTTACACTCAGCATTTAGCTGGGAGGGCCCATCTATCAGTGTATGTTCATGACCACAAGTATTTGTTATGTTGAACTAAACAACAAGTGCAAAGATATGCTTCTCGGAACATTCATATGGTAACCTTTGTGATCTTAAAGTGCCATATCTGTATTAACTTTACTGTGTTTACATATAAAACAGTGAGAGATGTGTTTTATTTCAGCAATTAGACCGTGCTAACTACCTGTGTGATTTTTCACAGCTGGGGATCTGGAGCAGATCTGTGGGGGTCTGACAGTGATGGTCGTTTTGAGAAACCCCGGATTGATGATGGGATGCTGGAAGTAGTTGGGGTCACTGGCGTGGTTCACATGGTAAATGCCGGACTTTTCACTGTGGTGGACAGTCATGGAAATTCTATTAAAATTCAGCAAAAAAAACTGAATTTAATGTTTAAAAAACCTAAAGATAAATTGTCAAAGTTGTGTTTTGTTGACTATCTAGATGAATCAAATTTTGACAAGCCCACAGTAGGATTGTAAATGAATTGGGAGGGGATGTTCACAGCCTTCTAACTCATTGATTTGTTGGCACATTGTCTCAGCTCAGCACCCAAGGGTGCAGCCATCCAGCATACCTGGTTCTGTGACCAGTTCTTGGACATATGCCAATTACAGGCCAAGGAGTAAAAGCTGGACAAATTCCTCCCCTGCCCACCAATTTGAGCGGAAGCAGAAAGCTGAATTTTCAACTCCAGTCATCCAGAAAATAGTCCGGGGTTTGATATCCTGGTGATTTTAGGGCTGGGCTTCAGATACAATGCACCTGTCTAGTTGGGATTGGGTTGGTTGGGAGATGTTTGGAGTGGTGGGATCTGTTCTTGTGCAGTTTCTTGTTTATTTCTGTTTACCCCAAGTTAACTAACATAAAAGGGAATCCAAAAGTCTTATATAGGAATATAAATATTAAAAGGAAGAATGGGGCTGATTAGGGACCTAAAAGGGAATCTATGCATGGAGGCAGGGGACATGAGGTATTAAATGAATACTTTTTATCTGTCTGTACCGAGGAAGCCATACTGAAAAAGGAGGTAGTTGAGACATTTGATAGACTAAAAATTGATAAAGAGCAGATTTTAGATAACCTGGCTTTTTTAAAGTTGATAAGTCACCAGGACTGGATAGATGCAACCAAGGATACTGAGGACAGTAAAGATGGAAATTGCAAAGGCACTGGCTATAATTTTCCAATCCAGCTTAGATACAGTGGTGGTACTAGAGGACTGGAGAATTGCAAATGGTACACCCTTGTTCAAAAAAGGGTGTAAGGATAAACCCAGCAACTACAGGCCAGTCAGTTTA
>NC_135879.1:175000-261693 GCF_964194155.1 Cetorhinus maximus
AGGAGAATTGCGCTTGCAGAGGGCTGGCACAGACACAATGGGCCAAATGGCCCTCCTCACTGCTGCAACCATTCTATGATTATAAATTGTGCTAACACATTCCAATTCCTTTTAACTGTACTTATTTTGGGGATATGACTAGCAGATGGTAGGGTGGAAATTTCCGCTTTTGAAACCAATGTGGTGGTTTGCGGGTTCCACATTGCGTTTCCCGCTGGTCGGAATGGTGGGAAATGGAGCCTAATTCCACGCTCAGAAGCTCATTAATTGTGCCTGGGTGAGTATTTCTCTGAATCATATGGCCTTTCGGGCACTGATTCGTCCGCCCCACTGTTACTAACACGGTCAAAGGTCCAGGCGCCACATTTAAACACCACCTGAGCACACATTTCACTCTCTGCAGCCCAGCTGGCGCCAGGAGAACCTGGAGGCTGCCAACAAAAAGAAGGTGGCCTCATCCCATTTCTGCTGTGACGCCCTCCAGGCCTTGATAAAAGGAATACAGCAACACCAGGCTGTCCTCTAGCCCAGGGATGGCTCCAAGAAGCAGACCAGCCTCACCTCTCCGGCCTGGGAGGCCAGAGCAAGCCCGGTCAGTGTGGCTGACCACCGCACCTTGAACGCTATCCAGTGCAGGAGGAGGATGAATGATCTGCTTTGCCAGGGTAAGTCGACCTTCACCTCCCTCCAATCTCACACTCCTCATGGTATCATGTACTCAAAGGGCTACACTGACTCTCCCACTATCAACATCCTGGGGGTTACCATTGACCAGAAACTGAACTGGACTAGCCATATAAATACTGTGGCTACAAGAGCAGGTCAGAGGCTGGGAATCCTGTGGCAAGTAACTCACCTCGACTCCCCAAAGCCTGTCCACCATCTACAAGGCACAAGTCAGGAGTGTGATGGAATACTCCCCACTTGCCTGGATGCGAGCAGCTCCCACAACACTCAAGAAGCTTGGCACCGTCCAGGACAAAGCAGCCCGCTTGATTGGCACCACATCCACAAACATTCACTCCCTCCACCACTGGCGTACAGTAGCAGCAGTGTGTGTACCACCTACAAGATGCACTGCAGCAATTCACCAAGGCTCCTTCAACAGCACCTTCCAAACCCACTGCTACCATCTAGAAGGACAAGAGCAGCAGCCACATGGGAACACCACCACCTGGAAATTCCCCTCCAAGTCACCCACCATCCGGACTTGGAAATATATCGGCCGTTCCTTCACTGTCGCTAGGTCAAAACCCTGGAACTCCCTCCCTAACAGCACTGTGGGTGTACCTACACCACATGGACTGCAGCGGTTCAAGAAGGCAGCTCACCACCACCTTCTCAAGGGCAATTAGGAATAGGCAATAAATGCTGGCCCGGCCAGTGACACCCACATCCCATGAACAAAAAAACCTCTTCAGACGTCTCAAAGCAACTTTAGTGGGGGGACAAAAAGCAGCTTTGATTGGCTGACGGGTACATTCACATCACCACCATCTCATCCATCACGCTTCTCACAGTCCATCCTCAGCCCTTTCTGGGGAGGGCTCACCACACACAGGGGGCATTCATGTTTCCTAACCTCAGCTCCATCTCCTCACATCACATTCCCTCCTTTTGTCTTTATGCAGTTCCAAGCTTGCCCACAATTGAAGGGAAAGACCCCAGACTAGAGGAGGGACGGCCAACATCATATCCCTCACTCCATTGGAGGAGGATGCCCCTGAGCTGGCTGGGGAGGACAGGGATCGCTCCCGTAGGGAAGTGGAGATCGGCTTTTCCCAGCCACCTAGTACAGATGACACCTCCATGAGTTCATCACTTCCTGACATCCACATTGAGTGACATGTGACATGCAACCTTGTGTTATGCCTGCTCATGAACTAAATCTATCTTCTCTCTCTTAGAGACACCAGCAGGTCCAGGCACAGGCAGAGAGCCAACATAAGCCCCAGCCCCCAGACCACCACGGTGGAGGAAGATGATCTGTCACTGTGTTCCCCCTCACCCTCCATCAGCGCAGACACACACCTCGGTGGGTCATGGCTTTAGATTAGGCTTGGGGTCACCTTCTGGAGAACACCTCACTAACATATCTCCACAGCAAGCGGAGGCAGTGACACCCCAGGTCTCCGACACTCAGAGGACTGCTGGAAATCCAAGGGTGTCCAGCCCCTCAGAATCCCCTCTGCCTTTGGCCCCATCCATTCCAGCTGCTCAGGCCGAGGAGGTTGCATCTGCCGATTAGGCCGGGGCCCTCCAGGCCTCAGGCCACCAGAGGACGTCGCCAAGGTCATCACAGACAACAGGAGGTAGCGGTCAGCAGCTGCCTCCACACCTGTTGTGGGTGTCAGGGCTGCATCCAGGCAACGTGGGAGAAAATGAAGAAATATTGAAATCATTTCCGGGTCACAGGTGTGAAACCACTGGAGAAATATTGCTCTTTTATTAATACATTTGATGTTAATTTGAATGACTTGGTTAACTGAAGACATTATGATTATTGACATATGTATCCTCTTGTTGGGAGGTTTAACCATCTTCCCAGTCGGTGACAGTCTCCCCTTGTGAGCTTCACATTCTGTGATGTCAGCCTCACTGAAGATAGTTTCTGGACCCTTGTGTGATGTCAGGGAGAGGTGTGAAAACCTTTATTGAAAGTGTGTGTTAAATGCGTTGCTAACCTGTGTTACCTGTGACACACCATTGTGTGAGGGCAGCTCAGCAGCCTTGAAGGATTAGCGGTAGTTGTGTCTCCTCAGTGGCAGTGCCAAAGGACAAGATCTGGACAGGAGGAGGAGATTCCCAACCATGTCCTCATCTCACTGGCTGCTGCAGTTTCTCATCAATGTGGCGATAACTGCATCAAGTTAGTGAGCTTAGTGTCCCCGCTGTTGTGTCCGCTTTCACTCCCCGGACTGAACACACACAGGGTGCTCTGCCGGCCTCCTTAGAGGTCCTGGCCTGGTGAATTATGAGGAATGAAGGTGCAAGTCCGAATGCTGAACTTGCTCTCGATGTGACTGGCTGCACATCCCTTTCTACAGTAAGGGACAGGAGGAATGTGGCCATTTCCTGTTACCTTCACCTTACTCCTCCTGGAATCTGGTGAGTTAAAGTGGTGCGGACACATCTTCCACGTTGTACTTCCTCAATAGCTTTGTCCCGTGGAAGCTGACCCTCATCTCCTTCTTCAGGTTCCTGGCCCTCCTGCTCCTCATCCTCGAGGAGCTCTAATCCCCCTCTATTTCTCCCTCTGGCAAGTGCCAGGTTGTAAAGGGTACAATATACAGCGATGATGCAGGAGACCCTGGGCGGAATCGTCCCAGATTTGCACTAAGTGCGGTAGCGGGCGGGATAAATGACATTTTACCCGCTGGCCACGATGGTGGGTTTACGCTGTATCGTCCCAAACTCACCACATTATTGATGCACTCCCAGGAAACAGGCCGTTTACATGGTGGGCAGGCTCCGATTTGCCTGCCACACCGTCACCTCGCCACACCGTCACCTCGCCACACCGTCACCTCGCCCCCCTGCCACACCGTCACCTCGCCCCCTGCCACACCGTCACCTCGCCACACCGTCACCTCGCCACACCGTCACCTCGCCACACCGTCACCTCGCCACACCGTCACCTCGCCACACCGTCACCTCGCCACACCGTCACCTCGCCACACCGTCACCTCGCCCCCTGCCACACCATCACCTCGCCACACCGTCACCTCGCCACACCGTCACCGCGCCACACCGTCACCTCGCCACACCGTCACCTCGCCCCCTGCCACACCGTCACCTCGCCACACCGTCACCTCGCCACACCGTCACCGCGCCACACCGTCACCTCGCCACACCGTCACCTCGCCCCCTGCCACACCGTCACCTCGCCACACCGTCACCGCACCACACCATCACCTCGCCACACCGTCACCTCGCCCCCTGCCACACCATCACCTCGCCACACCGTCACCTCGCCCCCCTGCCACCCCGTCACCTCGCCACACCGTCACCGTGCCACACCGTCACCTTGCCCCCTGCCACACCGTCACCTCGCCACACCGTCACCTCGCCCCCTGCCACACCGTCACCTCGCCCCCTGCCACACCGTCACCTCGCCACACCGTCACCTCGCCACACCGTCACCTCGCCCCCTGCCACACTGTCACCGCGCCACACCGTCACCTCGCCACACCGTCACCTCGCCCCCTGCCACACCGTCACCGCGCCACACCGTCACCTCGCCTCACCTCACCATCATGCCAGGCACCACATTGAAAGTACAGACCCACTCAGCACTTCCAGTCCAGGGCTGCAGCAAAGAAGACATGGCCCCGAAAGGCAAGAAGACTGCAGCCCTCGAGTGCCCTTTGGATGCCCAGTGGAGTCCCACTGTGATGTCCTCTACCCCCGCTCTGGCCGCAGGAGGGGCAGCTACATTACCACCCCGGCTTGGGAGGCGATGGCAGTGGTGGTCAGAGCCAATGCTGCACAGAAGAGGTTGGCCATCCAATGCTGATAGAGGATGAATGATCTCATCCACACAGCCAGGGTAAGGGCACCATCTCATCACCTAAACTCAAACAGTCAAACCCCTCACACATTCACTGGCATCTCACTCACTGCCAGCTCAAGGGACATCACCACTCACTCTCTCACTCACACCCTCACATCACCACTCACTCTCTCACACACACCCTCACATGTTCACCTGGCCTCATCTCCTCTGGAGGCTGTCTCCTCAGCCCTCACCATCTTGAAGCCAGTTGCACAGATCAACATGTGCCCCCCACACACACCCTGGGATACCCCCCTTCCCCAGTACAGCCCTCGCCCTGCAGCCTCTTCCCTTGCCTGAGGCCACTGCTCCCCTTTCCCCAAGCAAGTCCTAGCCCTGCAGCCATTGAAAAGCTACCCACATGCGGCTGATCTGATAGGTAGAGACCTGCTGTAAAGCCCCCTAAAACTGATGTGCTGTCTGTGAAGCCTGGCGCTGACTGTGAGTGCTGACTGTCTGTGAAGCTTGGTCACGCTGACTGTGAGTGCTGACTGTCTGTGAAGCCTGGTGCTGCTGTCTGCGAGTGCTGACTGTGAGTGCTGACTGTGAGTGCTGACTGTGAGTGCTGACTGTCTGTGAGTGCTGACTGTCTGTGAGTGCTGACTGTCTGTGAGTGCTGACTGTCTGTGAGTGCTGACTGTCTGTGAGTGCTGACTGTCTGTGAGTGCTGACTGACTGTGAGTGCTGACTGTCTGTGAGTGCTGACTGTCTGTGAGTGCTGACTGTCTGTGAGTGCTGACTGTCTGTGAGTGCTGACTGTCTGTGAGTGCTGACTGTCTGTGAGTGCTGACTGTCTGTGAGTGCTGACTGTCTGTGAGTGCTGACTGTCTGTGAGTGCTGACTGACTGTGAGTGCTGACTGTCTGTGAGTGCTGACTGTCTGTGAGTGCTGACTGTGAGTGCTGACTGTGAGTGCTGACTGACTGAGAGTGCTGACTGTCTGTGAGTGCTGACTGTCTGTGAGTGCTGACTGTCTGTGAGTGCTGACTGTCTGTGAGTGCTGACTGTGAGTGAAGCCTGGTGCTGCTGACTGCGAGTGCTGACTGTCTGTGAGTGCTGACTGTCTGTGAAGCCTGGTGCTGCTGACTGCGAGTGCTGACTGTTTGTGAGTGCTGACTGTCTGTGAAGCCTGGTGCTGCTGACTGTGAGTGCTGACTGTCTGTGAAGCTTGGTCACGCTGACTGTGAGTGCTGACTGTCTGTGAAGCCTGGTGCTGCTGACTGTCTGTGAAGCCTGGTGCTGCTGACTGTCTGTGAAGCCTGGTGCTGCTGTCTGCGAGTGCTGACTGTCTGTGAGTGCTGACTGTCTGTGAGTGCTGACTGTCTGTGAGTGCTGACTGTCTGTGAGTGCTGACTGTCTGTGAGTGCTGACTGTCTGTGAGTGCTGACTGTCTGTGAGTGCTGACTGTCTGTGAGTGCTGACTGTCTGTGAGTGCTGACTGTCTGTGAGTGCTGACTGTCTGTGAGTGCTGACTGTCTGTGAGTGCTGACTGTGAGTGCTGACTGTCTGTGAAGCCTGGTGCTGCTGACTGCGAGTGCTGACTGTCTGTGAGTGCTGACTGTCTGTGAAGCCTGGTGCTGCTGACTGCGAGTGCTGACTGTTTGTGAGTGCTGACTGTCTGTGAAGCCTGGTGCTGCTGACTGTGAGTGCTGACTGTCTGTGAAGCCTGGTGCTGCTGACTGTGAGTGCTGACTGTCTGTGAAGCCTGGTGCTGCTGTCTGTGAGTGCTGCCTGTCTGTGAGTGCTGACTGTGAGTGCTGCCTGTCTGTGAGTGCTGACTGTGAGTGCTGACTGTCTGTGAAGCCTGGTGCTGCTGACTGTGAGTGCTGACTGTCTGTGAAGCCTGGTGCTGCTGACTGTGAGTGCTGACTGTGAGTGCTGACTGAAGCAAGGTAGTGTTATGACTGGTGCAGTTGGTAAAACGGAGTTATTTAAAAATCCCAGAGGGAAACTTTAAACAACTGTTATAACCTATAATTTTAAGTGTTATGTTTGAGATGTGATTCTAAATTTGGAATGAGACATCAGTTCTCGAGGTTTTACATTAAACTAAAGGAAACATTTTATGATTTGCACAGGTTAAAAATATATATACACATGGCTACAAATTGTTACTATCATAACTTTTAACAGATTCCCAAACTAATCTGCAATAAGGTAACAACAGCCCATAAACTTAACCAGACACCAGGCAAAGTATTTTCATCTTACAAATTCAACATGAGGTTCTTTTCACTTTGGTTCCTGTGGGGCCAGTTGGAGGTTTACAGCTGCTTTTGATCTCACATTGCCTCTGCCCTGCACACACAAAACTACTGAAGTTATACCTACCAGCCCCATTGAATGTAAATTTTCATTGTACCAATTTTATTAGTAATATAAACATGTTGCTTGGTCTCTGCTAGATAGGCATCAGTTTTCACCCCACTTCTTGAATGCTCTATTCAAAAAATGTAAATGCAGCTACCTCTCTTACATCTCAAAACTAGTACCCATCAAAGCACCCAGGCTAGCTGGCTTGAATCCAATTAAGACACACACCCACAGACTAAACCTCTATTAAAAGAAAAATATTTTCCAAAATATTATCTACATTAATAGCTTCATGACAGTGAGCAAAGAAACCTTGAAGTCAAGTGCACGCCACTTATGTGCTATTGTGAAATACGTTGGCGTGTTTTGGAGAGTTGGACAAATGATCCTGCAGAGGGCACAATTCCAGCGGGCAGGCCTAATAATGATATGCTGATATATTACAATGAGGTTCCCAACGTCCAGTGGTGGGAAGTGCGGCCCACCATCAGCGCGCTCAGTGGACGATCGCCAACTGGTTTTAGGCCGTCATGAAATCGACCGTACCATATTGTCTGCTCATGTCCAACACCAGCAGGCACAGAAAATCCCGGCCCCTATCTGGAGTGCACTGCAGAGCTCCACCTGAGCGGTCTAAACATCAGAAGCGCATCTTCAGGATGTCGATGGTCTTCTCGATTATGGACCGTGAGGAGCTGTGAGCTACATTGTACCTGTCCTCTGAGACACTCTGAGGCTAATGCATGGATGTCATGAACCATCGTTTGAGCGGCTTCCCCTTATCCCCAAACAGCCATCCCTGTAGACGCTCAGGCCCTTCGAATATGTGAGGCACCTGGGAGTGACTCGGGATGTATGAGTCATGGTAACTCCCAGGGTACCTGGCACAGACATGCATGATGTGCTTCCGATGTTCGCAGACCAGTTGAACATTGATGGAATGAAACCCTTTACGGTTGATAAACATTAGCGGCTGCTCTCATGGAGTCCTCAGAGCCACATGGGTGCAGCCGATTGCACCCTGGACTCTAGGGAAACCTGAGATAGCTGCAAACCCATTGAATCTAGTTAGTTCCTCCCGAAGGATGTGGCAGATGTGACCTACCAGAGCTCGGGTCAAGGGCAGATGTGCGAAGCATTCTCTCTTGCTCATCTGCAGATAAGAGAGTCTTCTTCAGTAGACCCTGGTCAAGAAAGTCGCCTCCATGGCCTGGGTCTATCCTCCACATCCTCATGTTGTCGCTGGGGTTACCCTGGATTCTGGAGCTCGGGTGGGACCTCCTCCCGAAGCTGCGCTCAGCAGCACCTGTCCCTTTTTCTCCTCCTCCAGTCTATTAGAAACCTCAAGAAGGCAGCATTGAGCCCAGCTCCATTACTGTGTTGTCCTTCTCTCTGTGAAATGATAGATTAAAGACATTAATGAATAACAGGGAAAAGCAGTGAAGTTCACAATCTTGAACCAAAAGCTACTGTAATGGTCTTGAGCAGCTTCTGCACTACTAGCCTTGACGCTAATGCAGTCTTGTATCTAAGATGCAAAAGGACACATCAAAGTGACCAAGATGCCATCCCTAAGGCTTTACATCCCAATCCCACAGAGGTTGGAGAAGGTTTGAGTGACATGAGCCTCCTTACAAAACCCAGTCCTCCAATCTCAGACTGGCAAACTGATTAGAAATAACTTGCTCATGATTAATGACTGGATGCCCCTTTGCCCGTTATCCATGCCAATTGGGGAAAGCACATGAGAGTCTTTCATTGATGATCTGACATATATACAGCAGCTGCGCCTCTTTAACAGTTGCCTGTATTCCCAATTTTCACATTCCTGTGTGTTAATGTTGAAACAGAGCGACTGTTATGTGAAGCCAGTGACTCCTGTCGTTTCCTGTTACCAAACGGCAAAAGGCATGGGTTCCAGTGGGAACTTTCTCAAGAAAGTCTTCCTACTCTCTCTCAGTTCTGACCCAATTTCTATCTTGTGGCTCTACCAGGTTGGAGGGCACCCCGAGAAAGGGCCCTTTGTCCAGCAGTGTGCTCCTCCCATACTGCATCGATCTCTCCCGTGTAAATTCATTTCTAGTTTTGATTTCAAACTGCGCCATTACTTTGCGTGTGCAAGATGGTGATTCTTCCCTTTTATTTGGAGATTAGCCTCGACCCTCCCCCTGTCAGTGTTCAGCTCCCTCCAATTTACCTGGAACCTCACAATGTGAAGGTAGAGCTCCCTCCTGTTATTCTCCTGCCTCCCCCAGTGATACTGGATCCCATTGTTATTGTGGTCAACATTCCTACCTTCCCCCCGAGCTCATCACTGTTGATGTGCCCATGCCCCATGTGGACATTAGCCCTCCCCATCTAGAGGCTGTGTGCATGGTCATCTTCAGAGGAGACCCCACCTCCCCTCAAGAGAGCTTTGAATACCCCTCTCTTTATTACTTTGCCCCATCTACAGGCTGCAGATGCCCCCCGCCCTAACCATGACCATCCCATCTGCAGCCCAGTACAGAGCCAGACAAGCACATGGACACTGACTGTGAAAACGCCCTACACACCAAGCTGTGCCTTATCCCAAATGAGCACGTAGACCTTGCCCCTCCCTGGAGCAGGAGGGCAATGTGCGTGTCATGCATAGACCTGTAGCATGGCCCACTGCACCCCAGGAGTGTCTCTACTCTCTCCCTCCTGACTGTAAACCCCAGGAGTGTCTCTACTCTCTCCCTCCTGACTGTAAACCCCAGGAGTGTCTCTACTCTCTCCCTCCTGACTGTAAACCCCAGGAGTGTCTCTACTCTCTCCCTCCTGACTGTAAACCCCAGGAGTGTCTCTACTCCTCACTCCTGACTGTAAACCCCAGGAGTGTCTCTACTCCTCACTCCTGACTGTAAACCCCAGGAGTGTCTCTACTCTCTCACTCCTGACTGTAAGCCCCAGGAGTGTCTCTACTCTCTCACTCCTGACTGTAAACCCCAGGAGTGTCTCTACTCTCACCCCTGACTGTAAACCCCAGGAGTGTCTCTACTTTCTCACTCCTGACTGTAAACCCCAGGAGTGTCTCTACTCTCTCACTCCTGACTGTAAACCCCAGGAGTGTCTCTACTCTCTCACTCCTGACTGTAAACCCCAGGAGTGTCTCTACTCCTCACTCCTGACTGTAAACCCCAGGAGTGTCTCTACTCTCTCACTCCTGACTGTAAACCCCAGGAGTGTCTCTACTCCTCACTCCTGACTGTAAACCCCAGGAGTGTCTCTACTCCTCACTCCTGACTGTAAACCCCAGGAGTGTCTCTACTCCTCACTCCTGACTGTAAACCCCAGGAGTGTCTCTACTCCTCACTCCTGACTGTAAACCCCAGGAGTGTCTCTACTCTCTCACTCCTGACTGTAAACCCCAGGAGTGTCTCTACTCTCTCACTCCTGACTGTAAACCCCAGGAGTGTCTCTACTCTCTCACCCCTGACTGTAAACCCCAGGAGTGTCTCTACTCTCTCACTCCTGACTGTAAACCCCAGGAGTGTCTCTACTCTCTCACCCCTGACTGTAAACCCCAGGAGTGTCTCTACTCTCTCACTCCTGACTGTAAACCCCAGGAGTGTCTCTACTCCTCACTCCTGACTGTAAACCCCAGGAGTGTCTCTACTCCTCACTCCTGACTGTAAACCCCAGGAGTGTCTCTACTCCTCACTCCTGACTGTAAACCCCAGGAGTGTCTCTACTCTCTCACTCCTGACTGTAAACCCCAGGAGTGTCTCTACTCTCTCACTCCTGACTGTAAACCCCAGGAGTGTCTCTACTCTCTCACCCCTGACTGTAAACCCCAGGAGTGTCTCTACTCTCTCACTCCTGACTGTAAACCCCAGGAGTGTCTCTACTCTCTCACTCCTGACTGTAAACCCCAGGAGTGTCTCTACTCCTCACTCCTGACTGTAAACCCCAGGAGTGTCTCTACTCTCTCACTCCTGACTGTAAACCCCAGGAGTGTCTCTACTCCTCACTCCTGACTGTAAACCCCAGGAGTGTCTCTACTCCTCACTCTTGACTGTAAACCCCAGGAGTGTCTCTATTCTCTCACTCCTGACTGTAAACCCCAGGAGTGTCTCTACTCTCTCACTCCTGACTGTGGACCCCAGACCGAGGACTTTGACTTTCAATGAGTTCCCCAGTGCCCTCATGACTGATGACTACACTGTCTCCCTTCCCCGCACCCCCACCACCCTGTCCCCCTTCATGAGTCTCTGTGCAACCCATCCCTCTTGTACCACAGTAACACTCACACACGCACACACACCCCCTCCCTATTCCAGAGTCTGTGTGCATCCTTCCCATTCATACAAGTGAAATCCCATCCACCCCCTTGTGTGTCTGCGTTTCAGCCTCCAGCTACCCACCCCTTGGCCTCCCCTCTGCCTGCCATCATTCCCCCACCCCCCCCCTCACCCCCTTCCAATGCCTTTCAGCCCCTTTGGCCCCTCTGTGTCTGTCATCCTCTCACCTGCCCCACTCCGCCCCCTCCTCCCGGTCTCATTGCTGGTCTCTGAGTGTACAGCCCTGCCTGAATGCCTCTGCACCGTGGTGTCCTCCAGGACTATGGAGGGACCCACGGGGAGTAGACCAACCCTCCATCCCCAGCAGTCTGGCTTTCCACTGGCATCACAATGAGATCGGCGCGGTGCTGTTGGAGGTCGGCTATGAATGTTGCCCTCATCTCGAAGTTGTGAGTGAAGTGAGGTCTGCCCACTGTGTCACTCTTTTCCAAACGTCTTTCAGACTGGTGTGATTTCCCGCTGGTGTGATGCAAGATTGGAAGGAGAGAAGCATATTTAATGAGTATTCATGAGCTGGTAGTGAATGCAAATGGTGTCACTAGTCAGCGGGATCGCCCACCCACCATCAATCAGCCATTAGGGAGTTGTTGGGAGAATTGCAAACTGTTTTCATGCTCGTGGGAATCCGATGTTTCTCCTCTCTCCAGATTCTCCACTCCCGCTCGCCACAAAACTCGCTGTGGGCAGGATGGGAAAATTCCACCCGTAATGTTTATGCACCAGCAGAAAATATTTTACTGTCTAATTTCTACCTGAAAATGCATTTTATAAGAGGCAAACACCCATAGAGAATTGGAGGAAAGAATTCTGTATTGCGTCCATATATTAATGTTTTGTCTTAATCTTAAGGGGCAGGTGCAAAGTGGGTTACGATCTGGGATTCGTATTGCACAGGGGACGTATTTCCATGTCACGCTGCTAAAGTCAATTCCTGTGCAAGTGGATGGAGAACCGTGGATCCAGTCACCAGGGCACGTCATCATATCCGCTGCTGGCCCGAAGGTATGTTCCAGAGAATAGAACCAAAGGGAAAAACTTGCTGCATTTTAATTCAGAAATCTGGGTGAAAGTCCAAATTTCAGAATATGATCATCTTTGAAAAGAATAGGAAGGGATTTCAGGTAAATCAGGAAATGATGGTTTGTTGGTGCCAAGGTTGGATTTTAAAGGTCTCTAGATTGTAACAAGAATGCATTTCTACCTGTTGATGTTACACGAAAATGTTACTGTTCCTTCTCATCCAAAATCTCTCTCACCTAATTTCAAATCTATAACCATGCGACAAGGCAGAGGGACAGGACGAGATGGTGACTGAGGGACAGGGCGAGATGGTGACTGGGGGACAGGGCGAGATGGTGACTGAGGGACAGGGCGAGATGGTGACTGAGGGACAGGGCGAGATGGTGACGGGGGGACAGGGTGAGATGGTGACGGGGGTACAGGGCGAGATGGTGATGGGGGGACAGGGCGAGATGGTGACGGAGGGACAGGGCGAGATGGTGACTGGGGGACAGGGCGAGATGGTGACTGAGGGACAGGGCGAGATGGTGACTGGGGGACAGGGCGAGATGGTGACTGAGGGACAGGACGAGATGGTGACTGAGGGACAGGGCGAGATGATGACGGGGGGACAGGGCGAGATGGTGACGGGGGGACAGGGCGAGATGGTGACTGAGGGACAGGGCGAGATGGTGACTGGGGGACAGGGCGAGATGGTGACTGAGGGACAGGGCGAGATGGTGACGGGGGGACAGGGCGAGATGGTGACGGGGGGACAGGGTGAGATGGTGACGGGGGTACAGGGCGAGATGGTGACGGGGGGACAGGGCGAGATGGTGACGGGGGGACAGGGCGAGATGGTGACGGGGGGACAGGGCGAGATGGTGACGGGGGGACAGGGCGAGAATGTGACGGGGGGACAGGGCGAGAATGTGACGGGGGGACAGGGCGAGATGGTGACTGAGGGACAGGGCGAGATGGTGACTGGGGGACAGGGCGAGATGGTGACGGGGGGACAGGGCGAGATGGTGACTGAGGGACAGGGCGAGATGGTGACTGGGGGACAGGGCGAGATGGTGACGGGGGGACAGGGCGAGATGGTGACTGAGGGACAGGGCGAGATGGTGACTGAGGGACAGGGCGAGATGGTGACGGGTGGACAGGGCGAGATGGTGACTGGGGGACAGGGCGAGATGGTGACGGGGGGACAGGGCGAGATGGTGACGGGGGGACAGGGCGAGATGGTGACTGAGGGACAGGGCGAGATGGTGACGGGGGCACTGGGCGAGATGGTGACTGAGGGACAGGGCGAGATGGTGACGGGGGGACAGGGCGAGATGGTGACTGAGGGACAGGGCGAGATGGTGACGGGGGCACTGGGCGAGATGGTGACTGAGGGACAGGGCGAGATGGTGACGGGGGGACTGGGCGAGATGGTGACTGAGGGACAGGGCGAGATGGTGACTGAGGGACAGAGCGAGATGGTGACTGGGGGAAAGGGCGAGATGGTGACTGAGGGACAGGGCGAGATGGTGACGGGGGGACTGGGCGAGATGGTGACTGGGGGACAGGGCGAGATGGTGACGGGGGGACAGGGCGAGATGGTGACTGGGGGACAGGGCGAGATGGTGACTGGGGGACAGGGCGAGATGGTGACGGGGGTACTGGGCGAGATGGTGACTGAGGGACAGGGCGAGATGGTGACTGAGGGACAGGGCGAGATGGTGACTGGGGGACAGGGCGAGATGGTGACTGAGGGACAGGGCGAGATGGTGACGGGGGGACTGGGCGAGATGGTGACGGGGGGACAGGGCGAGATGGTGACGGGGGGACAGGGCGAGATGGTGACGGGGGGACAGGGCGAGATGGTGACGGGGGGACAGGGCGAGATGGTGACTGGGGGACAGGGCGAGATGGTGACTGGGGGACAGGGCGAGATGGTGACGGGGGGACAGGGCGAGATGGTGATGGAGGGACTGGGCGAGATGGTGACGGGGGGACTGGGCGAGATGGTGACGGGGGGACAGGGCGAGATGGTGACTGGGGGACAGGGCGAGATGGTGACGGGGGGACAGGGCGAGATGGTGACGGGGGGACAGGGCGAGATGGTGACGGGGGGACAGGGCGAGATGGTGACGGGGGGACAGGGCGAGATGGTGACGGGGGGACAGGGCGAGATGGTGACTGGGGGACAGGGCGAGATGGTGACGGGGGGACAGGGCGAGATGGTGATGGAGGGACTGGGCGAGATGGTGACGGGGGGACTGGGTGGGCTGTGACGAGTGCCACCTCACCGGGCTGATGAGGGGAACTGGTAGATGGTGGCCTGGTGCTAATTTTACTGGAGATTTATGTAGTCGGCCGTAATCCAGAGGGCCAGGCGTGTGCTCTGGGGACATGGATTCAAATCCCACAGTGGCAGCTGGGAGAATTTAAATTGGATTAATTAATAAATCTGGAATTTAATGCTAGTGTCAGGAATGGTGACCATGATACTACCAGATTATCATAAAACCCCATCTGGTTCACTAATGTCCTTTAGGGAAGGAAATCTGCCATTCTTACCCAGCTTGGCCTGCACGTGACTCCAGCCCCACAGCGAGTGGTTGACTCTGACCTAGCACGCTGAAAAATAATAAAATTGAACAGACCAGCCGGCAATGATCTAGGTACCAGAAATGACAATGGTACACCCAGCAAAATCAACCTTGTTCCTAATTAACATCTGGGGACTTGTGCTAAAATTGGGAGAGCTGTCCCATAGATTAGTCAAGCAACAGCCTGACATAGTCCCATTCAACAAATCATATTTTGTAGACAGTGTCCCACCAGCAGGACAGACTCAGCAGTGGTGGTACCACAGTAGTATACAATCAGGATGGAGTTGCCTTGAGAATCCTCAGCATTGAGCCTAGACCCCATTGACTCATAATATCAGGTCAAACATGGGCAAGGAAACTTTGTAACTGTCACCAGGAGGGCATGCCAGGAGCAGCACCAGACATACCTAAAAATGAGGTGTCAACCTGGTGAAGCTATAACACAGGACTACTTACACGCCAAACAGCAGAAGCAGCAAGTGATAGACAGAGCTAAGTGATAGACAGAGCTAAGTGATAGACAGAGCTAAGTGATCCCACACCAACTGATCAGATCAATGCCCTGAGGTCCTCATACATCCAGTCGTGAATTTTAAAAAACTCACTGGAGGAGGAGGCCCAACAAATATCCCCATCCTCAATGATGGGGGAGCCCAGCACATCAGAAGATTTGCTACAGTCTTCAGCCAGAAGTGCCGAGTGGATGATCCATCTCGGCCTCCTCCGAATCAAAGATGCCAGTCTTCAGCCAATTTGTTTCAATCAGTGTGACATTGAGAAATGATTGAAGGCACTGGAGACTGCAAAGGCTATGGGCCCTGACAACATCTCCGCAGTGATACTAAAGTAGGGTTACAAACCTTCCAGGATTACGCTGGAGTCTCCAGGAATTGAAGTCACCTTTTGGGTCCTACTGTAGGCAAATGTGGGAAAAAATAAATCATTGGAGCTTCGAAAAGACAGCAGAATTGTGTGGTTTTCATTTTATTTGAACCCTTTTGTTTTTTAATGATGGAAATGGGGAATAAATTGACTGGGTGGAAGGTCATGTGATGAAACCTCCAGGAATATGTCCAGTGTGAGTTGGCAACCCTGAAGACTTGTGCTCCACAACTAGCTACGTTCCTAGCCAAACTGTTCCAGAACAGCTACAACATTAACATCTACCTGACCATTTGGAAAATTGCCTGGATATGTACTGCCCACAAAAATCAAGACAAATCAAATCTGACCAATCAGTCTACTCTTGATGATCAGTAAAGTGATAGAAGGTGTCATTAACAGTGCTATCAAGCGGCACTTGCTTAGCAATAGCCTGCTCACTGATGCTCAGTTTGGATTCTGCCAGGGTCACTCGCCTTCTGGTTCATTACAGCCTTGGTTCAAACATGGACAAAAGGTTGAATTTTAGAGGCGTGTTGAGATTGACTTTTCTTGAGATCAAGGCAGCACTTGACTGAGTGTGGCATCAAGAAGCCCTTGCTAAACTGGGATCAATGGAATCAGGGGGAAAACTCTCTGCTGGTTGGAGTCATACCTAGCACAAAGGAAGATGGTTGTTGTTGTTGGAGGCCAATCATCTCAGCTCCAGGACATCACTGCAGGAGTTCCTCAGGGTAGTGTCCTAGGCCCAACCATCTTCAGCTGCTTCATTAATGACCTTTCCTCCATCATCAGGCCAGAAGTGGGGATGTTCGCTTAGGATTGCAGAATGTTCAGCACCATTCACAGCTCCCCAGATACTGAAGCAGTCTGTATCCAAAGGCAGCAAGACCTGGACAACATTCTGGCTTATCTGCCGGAATGTTGTCCAGGTACAAGTGGCAAGTAACATTTGTGTCACATAAGTGCCAGGCAATGACCATCTCCAAAGAGTTTCTAAACATTTACCTTTGTTGTTCAACAGCACTACCATCACTGAATCTCCACCACATGGTGTTGTTGAACCATAATCAGAGGTTAAGCATCAATCTGGCTCACCCGAGCTAACATAAGTGAATTGGTCTCTTCATACAGGAGACAACATATTAGGGCAGTATATAGGGTTGAGTGGCATGAAAATTGCTTGGTCCCATTTTCTACCTGTTGTGAGGTCCTGTATTATTTTATTTTCAGGTTCACATGTTGAAAAAATGTAAACAGAAACAGAAGAAGCAAACTGGGAGTTTCAAAGATACTAGATCAGAGAGTTTGACCACCTCAGAAATGGGCAACTGAGAAGTGATGTGGCAGCAACAATTTGGAAAAGACTTGCAGTATGACCACGTAATCAAAAGATTATATGCTGAATCATTTTTAGATCGCTGCAGTTTGCATTTTAATATTTTTGACATTTATTTGCACATTTTCACTGGAAAGTTTCCTGTTATAGTGAAGTATCTGATATCCCAACACAGTGGCCTCAATAAGCAGGTGCTAAGTTAACAATTAAGTGATTTAGCCAAAATATTCTTCCTCTAGTAAACTGAACAGTGGAATTATTATCAAAATAATGGCTGATAAATGGAGATATATCTTTTACTCATGTATAGGAAATGCCTCAACGTTTCCCACTATAAGGGCCTGATCTGGACTGAAGTGGACTTGAACTGAGTGACTGTTCTCACTGATTTCAGTTCTGAGTTTTACTGCCTGCTCCACTTGTGCCATTCAGCTCATGACATACAAAGCAAACAGTGTAAAAGTGGCTAAGGAAACATTTGTATTCCAGGTTGTTACTGCTTGTCTCTTACTTTGAAACATTCACAAATCAGTTCACAGACTGTCCTAATTTAGACCCAGACATAATCCCATGAAAAGATTTAAATTCCTACAATTATATACATCTGACATCTTTCAGTAGAAAGACATTCCAAGTTGTTTACTTCTGATTTTTTTCGTGGGGTGAGCAGATATATTTGAACTTCACACTGTATGGCTGCAGTGTGTTTGAAATAAATATTTTGAAAGAGAAAATAATTTTGTGCAAGAATAACGGTAATGTTTGTGGGCAGTGGAATATTCAGGGATATATCATATTCACATGTAGAAGCAATGACATACTTACTGGTCAATCTATCTACCAGATCCACACTATTATGATAGAATATGATTAGACATTAATGTAATCCTTTAAAAAAGGTAATTTAACACACACACTATTCATATTTTATAAAATCAATGGGATAATCAATAAAATGGTGAATTATCCTGAGTACACTTTGATGAAAGTGTGTGACCAACTCTGCCCCCACCTGCATAAGAATTTCAGATTCATTCCAATTTAATGCAACCATACATTTTCTCCAGAGTTGCATTTAGACATTTTTTAGGGACTTTGCCAATGAAATTATTAACTAGCTAAATCCAACATTAGTGAACAAAGGGCAACTTTTGCTGCTGATAATATTGTGCCTAGAATATTAGCAAGAATATCCAGATATATGTGTATATATATATCGTGTAAGCTGCATTGTATATTTGTGAATCAGAATCAATGCCACTGGCAGCAGTCAAAATGATGTTTTTGAAAAGCTAATGTTAGGATCTTGGTTATTTGTAAACAGGAAGCTAGTAAAGGGAAACACAGTGATGTAGTATCACGGGTTCTACATTTCTGGTTGTATCAATGCATACCATCCGAAAACATCATAAGAGCCATTTTCGGAGATTTGGGAATTAATCTGCTGGTTTTTGCACCACAAATATCACCGCTGTCACAATTAACACTCATCAAGATCTCTTTTGGGGAGAGGTGTCGGGGCCATTAAATAGTCATACCAGTAATTTTATTCCACCTTAAATATAATCTTGTTTAATTCAGTTCACAGCCAGACTAAACTCTGTCTACACTAATATGTAGCCTCCTCCTTGCAACAAATTAGATTTAGCTCCCGATTTCTCATTCACCTTCATTTTTTAAGTTTGTCCAGCTGTAGGAAAGGATATGATTAAGAATAAACGTTCAGTTGAGTGGGATACAATATGGGCTGTGCTTTAATTTTAAAGCTTGTACATTTGAATTATTTCTTCATTTTCCTAAAATTGATTTCGCTCAAGTGTTTCTATGAAGTTTCATGTTTATAGCTAAATGAATGAAAATTAAGTTCTTTGTTAGCTGTTACTGGAGTGATTAATCCTAATTAGTTCATACTAAATACAGTTTTTAAAAAAACTTTACAATCTTTCCACAGTTGCCCTGAGGAAAATATTCCAATAAATGGGTGTTTTCCTTAGCAGAAAGCAAGGTTTAGCATTTCTGTTGTACCTTCAGTGACGAGGAACTGCAGCCATTGGGAAACATTAACTTTCTCAGTTCCAAAATGTTTACATTTTGAAATTCTAGAGTTGTATTTTGGCAATACTCATGTATTTTGAAAAATATTGATTACATATTTGTACCTTTTGATTTCACAGAGACAATTTTATTTTGTTATGCTGTTTAAAGCTTTGTGGATTGATATATGCTAATGTTTTCAGTTTCCTGGGAATAATACTTGTGTAGGAACTTTAGAGAAAGTATTTTTTGTAGATACACAAAGATATTCATTGGTTTGCTAGTTTATAACATAGCATTTAATGAATCCAACACACATTTCTGTAATCACATACTCAACAAGTCACAATTGGATTTTGTACATTGGGTATTTATTTATCTCCTCGGTCTTTCAGGATTTACACATTTTCTTGGAAGAGGGAAAAGAAATGTTTCATCTTTTTACTGGCCAATGAAGAGAGGCAGCTCTGAGAATTAAAGCTGTGTGTTGTTCCACCACAGTGTTTTACACTTAGGAAAAGCTCCTTTTGATTTACATTGTCCTTTTTGTGCGAGTGTTGTTTTTACCGATAGCACAAGATTGAAGGAAATGGGGCACTTTAGTTCAGACTAAAAAGCTTGGAATGGTTCTGTTGGCCAATGATGTAGAAGTTTGTAATTATTGTAACTGGCTGCAGAGCAGGCAACAATTCTGGTTAGTGGTTGCTGGTTTCCTGGATGAGATTGATAATTGGCATAAGTGATGTCAAACAAAATGCTAAGCTTAAAACATCTGGGTAACAACTGTCAACTTGAATTATCAGTCAGTTAAAAGACCTCAAATTAAGAAAGCAAGTGAGCCAATCCATCTTCCTTAGTCAGCCACATGTTTTTTCTGAGAACTGACATAACTGCTTTCCATCACTTTTATTTTAGAAAAATGACTCCTGCTCCATAGTTGGGTGTAGCTTTATTCTTATAAAATGGTTGCAATCATGAAGTAAGTGGCTGTTTATTATGGTCAGCATTGAACAGTAAGTACCAAGCCATATTTCTATATTGTAGCCTATTACCAGATACTGTTGTTCAAAATTGGAGATTGTTATCATTGTCTGGTGATGGTTGTTTTACTATATTAGTGTCTGATGGGCAGGTGTAGAATTTTAATGTAACATCACATTTTACAAAGAAACTGTAATAACCTACGCATTTGTCAGATTTCTACAGTCCCAATCAGTGGGATTAGAACTGATTTACACTTCACAAAGAAAATTGAAAACGGTTAAACAGAACAATTCTCTGATCAAAATACCAGTGTTTTCCATACGCAAATAATTCTGGGGTTGGGTAAGTGAGTAATTTATATATATTGCAGACATCTGTCAGATTCGATTGGGAGCAAATTCATTTGTTTTCTTAAACTGCTGGAATCCATTTTAACATGTTCAGTTCGTGTTCAAAATGTCTGTTAAAGTAAGTGTGGGACATACAAATATATTTACTTACTGTTTACCTGTGATGATTTATTTTTTTCTTAGTTTGACTCATGTAACGTTAGTTTTCAGATCTCCTTTTTGTAGACCGAAACCTTTGGGAATGTTTCTCAATGTGTTATGTTCAATGTGGCTAATATACTGTACACATACCTCATCAGATTCTCATCATTCCACCATCAATTTCTCGGAGCAAGAATTTCCATAATTTGATGTTAATTACAGCAATTGTGTATATTTTGAAATTCGGGTAAATGGGTTGTTGTTGTGTTGTAAAAAAAATTGCACTGAGTGTCATATAATCACTTCTTTTGAATGTAATTGTGATCAATGAAAAATCTATGGCAAGAACATCTTCATTTAAATAAAACTGGGAATTGTGAAATTGTGTTTTATTAAGTAAGAAATTAGTGAATATACAGCAGTTTGAAACAACAGTTAAACTTCATTGATTTGGCTGTTGCACAAGTGAAACCTTCAAAAATCTACTGCTTGAAACTTTGTAAACTTCCTAAATTATACACAAGAACCATTAAGCTAATCCAAGACAGTATAATGGTATTTTTTTAGAATATTATAAAATGCTTATAGAATTAGGAGGCATAGCCTGAGGTTATCTGGCAGAAAGCTGTTTTCTTTCTCTCTCTTTGGAAAAACACATACAGTCCCAAGAAATGTCGAGGTCTCCTGGTTCAGGCTTCCATGTTGATTTTGGGGAGGTGGTGGCATAGTGCTATTGTCACTGGGCTAGTATTCCAGAGACCCAGGGGAATGCTCTGGGGACCTGCGTTTCAATCCCACCACAGATGGTGAAATTTGAATCCAATAAAAATCTGGAATTAAAAGTCTAATGATGACCATGAAACCATTGCCGATTGTTGTTAAAAACCCATCTGGTTCAATAATATCCTGTAGGGAAGGAAATCGTACCTCATCTGGCATGCATATAACTCCAGACCCACAACAATGTTGTTGACTTTTAAAATGAAAAAGGGCAATTAGGGATGGGAAATAAATGCTGGCCTAGCCAGGGATGCCCACATCCCACGAACGAATAAAAAAAATTCCTAAGTCGCTAGGACAGCATCTTGTAGCCTCTTAGCTACACAAGTGTCTGGTAAGGACAAACAAATGGCCATCAGCATGAAGTCAACTAAAAGATTAATGTGATGGGCAGGGCACAGTGACTGTCCAGAGCTATTAGAACAAATGCTTGATGTAGAGTAAACCCTAGAAATAAAGTATATTAATGGACTCTCAGAGGCAGGGGAGGTCCTGGTCAGGCACTTACCTTCTTCAGATGGAAGACTGGGGAAGGGCTTCCTAACACTTCAGCTACTGAGCAGAATGCTGCTGCTAAAAATCAACATGATGTGCTGACCCTCCAGGATCAGTAACCCACTCTCACCTGGCGTAAGTCATATTCTTTTCCTTTCTACTTAGTTTCTGTATCATATCTAAACTGCTGCTACTTAATAAACTAACTTAAAATCACGAGTTCTTGACCACATCTTTCAGCTAATCTAACCCTTAAAACTTACAGAGTTAGTGAGGTTTTAGGATCAAATGGTCACATTTGACTAATTCAGTTGTTTGTGGTAAATGATTTTTCAGTTTGGAGGATGGTAGACTGATTTTCCCACAGGTCAGTGCTAGGGCCACTTTTTCGATACATATAAACAAGTGTTATTGAAATACAGTAAAATTTCAGTTTTCTGGAGGTATGGCAAACAGAGGGGATGATATCAATCAACTGTAACATGACATAGATAGACTAGCAGAATGGGCAGACAAGTGGCAGATGAAATTTAATATAGAGAAGTGAGAGGTGATGCATTTTGGCAGAAGGGATAGGGAGGGGAAATACAGACTTAATGGCACCATTCTAGAGAGTGTTCCAGCACAGAAGGACCTGAGGGTTCATAGATCTTGATGGTGGAAACTCAATGAGACCAGAGTTAGTAAAGCAAATGAAGTGTGGTTTTTATAAAGAGGTATTGAATTAAAAAAAAGCAAGGGAAATTATGCAGAATCTTTATAAAGTTCTGGTTAGACCACAACTAGAATACTGGATCCAGTTCTGGTCACCACACTTTAGGAAGTCCTTGAAACGACACAAGGAAGATTTACCAGAATGGCCGCAGGGATGAGAGATTTCAGTTAAAAGGCTAGATTGCAAAAAGTGGAGTTGTTCTCCTTGGAGCAAAAGAGATTGAAGGGAGATGTGACACACGGTCTCTTGGATAAGGTAGACCAAAGGAAAGTTATTTTCATTAGCTAATGGTAACAAGGTCCAGGGGACACAGATTTAAAACGTTTTGGACCAGATGCAAGGAAGTTGTAAGGAAACATTTTTTACACAGTGAGTAGTAATGACTGGGAACTCGCTGCCCATGGGGGGACGGTGGGGAGTGTGTGGAAACAGAGATGATCAATGATTTCAAAAGGAAATGGAATAGGTGTTTGAAGGAAAGAAACCTGCAGAGCTACAGAGATAGAGCGGGGGAATGGGACTGACTGGATTGCTCCATGGAGAGCCAGCATGGACTTGATGGGTTCAACAGCCACCTTCTGTGTGGTAAATAACTGACTCATCAGACTGAGAAACAACGGGAGCACTTATGCAAGATCATGGTGAAAATCTATCCTGGGTCTCCAAAACATTTGGAGATCTCCAGTTCTCAGCATTAAGGAGTATTAAATATATTCACTTTAACATTTTAAATCTCCAGATAAACCCAGATGATGGCTATGGAACATAGGACTTGGGAGCAGGAGTAGGACATTTGGCCCTTTGAGCCTACTGCACCATTGATAAGATCATGGCTGATCTGGTGGTGGCCTCATCTCCACCTTTCTGTCTGCCCCCATAACCCCTGACCTTGTCAATCAAAAATCTAACTCAGCCTTGAATATATTCAATGACCCAGCCTCCACTGCTCTCTGTGGAAGAGAATTCAAAAGACTAATGACTAAAAATTCTCATCTCAGTCTTAAAAGGGAGACCCTTACTTTTAAACTGTCTCCCCGACAAGGGGGAAGAATCCTCCCAGTATCCACTCTGTCAAGTTCCCATAATCTTATATGTTTCAGTGAAATCACTTCTCATTCCTTTAAACTCCAATGGGTATAGGCCCAGACTGTTCAACCTTACTTCATCAAATAAGCAAAAGATGGCTCCAGTCTAACTGGTAACCCACTGGTTTGACTTCATTGGTTCTGCTACACATTTTCAGAGGGACTGAGGCACAACTGACTTTTCAAAATGGTTTCAAATATACAAATGATGACAAGTCTTCATTGAAAAAAAATGTTTAATGATGTTACAGAGTGATAGTGAAATGGTCAGCAAGTGATTAATGACCTTTAAATCCAAAACAAGATTGCATTAGAAGCAAATTTTTGTTAGTATTTTATCTTAGTTTAGTATCGCTTTAAATTTCATGGCTCATTTTCCCTTGCATTTGGAACTGCTATCTGCAGAGATAATCAGCATCGGGAGCAATTGTTTACCATACTCTGCCTTCAATGGAAATCCAGCTCAGATTGAAGAGAGTCTCCCCATCACTGCCCCAGCACCAGGCTTTACCATTCTGCAGCCCCAACCTAAACTGAAAGAAGCAAGATAACCAACAGTCCATTGTGGTATAGAACAATCTTATGTCATTATCTATTTGGGATTTTGAACATAGTCTATAGCTATTATGTATAAATAAATAAAACAATCAGCCAAGTACAAATGAAAAAACACTGACCCCAATTTTATTGAGTGAGATTGGAAAGTTTGGTCTCTGCTCTGTGGTGAATTAGCTGATCTCAACCAAGTCTCCATTAGGACGTCAGTTTGCATTCCTACTCCAGACTGCTACCCAGTCAACCCTGGCTGGAACTGTACATGGGTGGAGAATGGGTAAGACCGGGACTGAGCTACAATAGTGTCCCATTGTTGACTTGGTTCTGTTTGCACAAGTTAACATTGTGAATAATGGTCATACGAATGAGATGCTGGAGGGGAAAGTGGGGTTAGACTGGGTGGCTGTTTTTCGGCTGGCACAGACACAATGGGTCAAGTGGCCTCTTTTTGTGCCGGAAACGATGATTCTATGAAATGCCAATGAAACTGCATCAAAGGAATGACTCTTTCAGGCAGGGTAGTGAACAAAATGGATGAAAAAAATAAAAAGCAAGTAAATCAGGTTGTGACAAATAAAATACTATGAGACCCCAGAAAAATAAACTACAACCTATTCAGATGCAGCCAAAATCAGCAAGAATTGAATTGATCCAGGCAGGAAACTAAACTGAAAAACAGATGGAGATAGGTTTAACCAATACTTGGGAGTAGAATCTGTAAATGTTGGAAAGCTGCTCGAGATCTCTGTCTAAAATATCACTCTGGGTCGGAAAGAAACAAGCACAGTTCTCTCTATCTCTCTCCTCAGACACCTGTTACATTCCTGTCCACACAGTGAAGCTGGACTGAAACTGGGGAAGAAACTAGACCCATACCAGATCTGAAAGAATTCCCAAAAAACATTAGCAAATTAGACAAAGTAATTATGGAAATCCTTCAGAATCCAGGGACGTTGGATTCACAACAAGTCCAAAATATATGAGAAAGCACAGAGATTCCAACACAATATACACCTGAAAACATTGACATTTCAACAATAAAACTTTCAAAAGGGAATCTCCCCTTGACACTCAATGGCATTACCATTGCTGAATTACTCCAAAGCCTGTCCACCATCTACAAGGCACAAGTCAGGAGTGTGATGGAATACTCTCCACTTGCCTGGATGAGTCCAGCTCCAACAACACTCAAGAAGCTTGACACCATCCAGGACAAATCAGCCCACTTGATTGACACCCCATCCACAACATTCACTCCCTATACCACTGACGCACAGTAGCAGCAGTGTGTACCATCTACAAGATGCACTGCAGCAACTCACCAAGGCTCCTTCAACAGCACCTTCCAAACCCACAACCCTACCACCTAGAAGGACAAGGGCAGCAGATACATGGGAACACCACCACCTGCAAGTTCCCCTCCAAGCCACTCACCATCCTGACTTGGAAATATATCGCCGTTCCTTCACTGTCGCTGGGTCAAAATCCTGGAACTCCCTCACTAAACAGCACTGTGGGTGTACCTACACCACATGGACTGCAGCGGTTCAAGAAGGCAGCTCACCATCACCTTTTCTAGTTAGATTCCCAACTAGGGATGGGCAATAAATGCTGGCCTATCAAGTGACGCCCACATCCACGAACGAATAAAAACAACTACACTCCCAAAAAGCTCAATTCTATCTTTTTTCTGAAAGATCAAATTCCCGAAGACAGCACAGGGTTTAGGACTTCTGATTCTGACTTGGTCCAACAGATTTTACACCTCATGAATTGCCACTGCTCGATATACACCAACAAAACACAGTCAATGTGGAAAATATGGCAATAATTTGCATTTAGCACCTTTAATGTAATAAGCTTATCACACAGGACAAATATGATGCCCGAGCTGTAATAGCAAATTCATGAGTAAGGGCTTCTTTGCAAGATGAGTAACAATGGGGAAATAGGGACTCCTGTCGGGTCTGAGATAATTCGAGAAGGGCTGAGGCCAAGGCTGATGAGCAAAGGAGCTCATACCAAATTTCGCCTCCACAAAACTCCTTTCCAAGTAAAGCATTAGAGGGCCAAATATCAAATTTCAACATCAATATAGAACAAAGAAAAGTACAGCACAGGAACAGGCCCTTCGGCCCTCCAAGCCTGCACCGATCATATTGCCCGTCAACTAAAACATTTTGCACTTCCGGGGTCCGTATCCCTCTATTCCCATCCTATTCATGTATTTGTCAAGCTGCCTCTTAAACACCACTATCGTACCTGCTTCCACCACCTCCTCCATCAAGTTAGTGAGACACAACCTCCCCTTCACAAAACCATGCTGCCTCTCACTAATACACCCATTTGCTTCCAAATGGTAGTAAATCCTGTCACGAAGAATCTTCTCCAATAATTTCCCTACCACTGACGTAACGCTCACCGGCCTGTAATTTCCTGGATTATCTCTGCTACCCTTCTTAAACAATGGAACAACATTGGCCATTCTCCAGTCCTCTGGGACCTCACCCGTAGCCAGCGAGGATACAAAGATTTCTGTCAAGGCCCCAGCAATCTCCTCCCTTGCCTCCCTCAGTACTCTGGGGTAGATCCCATCTGGCCCTGGGGATTTATCCACCTTAATATTCTTCAAGATGATCCAGGCTATCTACACACTCTTCCCTAGACACATCGACCGCTAAGTCCTTCTCTTTGGTGAATACTGATGAGAAGTACTCATTTAGTATCTCTCCCATTTCTTCTGGCTCCACACACAGATTCCCACCTCTGTCCCTGAGTGGGCTTACCCTTTCCCTGGCTACCCTGTGGCTTTTTACATATGTATAAAAGGCCTTGGGATTTTCCTTAATCCTGGTTGCCAGTGACTTTTCATGACCCCTTTTAGCCCTCCTGACTCCTTGCTTAAGTTTCTTCCTCCTTTCTTTATATTCTCCACGGGCTTCATCTGTTCCCAGCCTTCTAGTCATTACGAATGCTTCCCTTTTCTTTTTGACTAATCTCACAATATCCTTCGTTATCCAAGGTTCCTGAAGCTTGCCATACTTATCCTTCATCCTAGCAGGAACATGCCGGTCCTGAATTCTTATCAACTGACGTTTGAAAGCCCCCCAAATGCCAGTTGTGGATTTGCCCTAAAACATCCGCCTCCAGTCTAGATTCCTCGGTTCCTGCCTAATATTGTTATAATTAGCCTTCCCCCAATTAAGCACCTTAACCCGAGGACTCCTGTTATCCTTATCCACCAGTACCTTGAAACTTACTGAATTATGGTCATTTTCCCCGAAATGCTCCCCTACTGAAACTTCGACCACCTGGCCGGGTTCATTCCCTAACACCAGGTCCAGTATTGCCCCTTCCCTTGTTGGACTATCTACATATTGTCTCAGGAAGCCCTCCTGGATGCACCTTACAAATTCTGCACCATCCAAACCCCTAGCACTAAGTGATTCCCAGTCAATATAGGGAAAGTTAAAATCACCCACCACAACAACCCTATTGCTTTTACATCTTTCCAAAACCTGCCTACATAACTGTTCCTCAATCTCCCGCTGGCAATTGGGAGGCATATAGTAAACCCCCAACATTGTGACTGCACCCTTCCTATTCTGGAGCTCTACCCATATTGCCTCGCTGCATGAGCCCACTGAGGTATCCTCCTGTCGTACAGCTGTGATATTCCCCTTAACCAGCAGTGCAACTCCCCCACCTCTTCTACATCCCTCTCTATCCTGCCTGAAACATCTAAATCCTGGAACGTTTATCTGCCAATCCTGTCCATCCTTCAACCAAGTCTCTGTAATAGCAATAACATCATAGTGCCATATACTTCTAACTATATCCAAAGGACTGCAATTTATCCCATTGGTCGTTGGCCAACAGCATTTAGTCAGAAGAGAGGCACAATTAAAACTACAAAATCCCCCACAGCCCTATAAAGAACTTGCACTTGCATTGCACCTTATCACAAACTGTTAACAATAAATTACGTTGAAGTACAGTTTCTCTGTTACTGTATAGCAGCTAACCTGCAAAGTGAAAAATCTTGAACAAAAACAAAATGAATGAATACATTTTGGTGGCAATTCAGGGAGGAATACTGAGAAAAATGATGGGGTCTTGATGTAACACCTCGTCCCAAGGAGCTGATAACATCTCTTTCACTCTTCAGTCACAATTTTGTGCTCAAACCCTAGGCTGCAGTTTGAACCCAGCACCTCTGGCTCAGAAACAAATGTTAGCAGCTGATCCAAGCTGACAAATGCAGTGTCCAGAAAGTTCCAATGTAGAAGCAAAAGCTCCAGCAACTAATCCAACAAATTACAAATGAACAAGCAGGATGTTTGGTAAGTGCCCTCAAAAGGAAAGGTAAAATTCACTGTTTGTGCTGGACCCTTGCTTGTGACATGACCAGATCCTTCAATTCTTTGACCAAGCATTTTTCAATGACTGTATTCAATGGGGCCAACATGTGAGATTCCTGTTGAGGGAAGCAGGGCTTGTCCTGTAGTCCAGAATGGTTCCGCTTCATCACTCACTCTGACCTCCTGACACTCCTACTCAGGAAGCCTTCAGCTGTCTGTAGATTTGGTCTCTCTCACACGCTATAAAACGTTTAACAGAATTAAGAGGCATGAAGGTCAGCACAGTACACCTTCAAGGTGTTTGCCATCCTCTTGTTGGCATCCTTCCATCTACAAGAGATGATAGATGTTATGACCAAGCAGTTGGTAAAGCGGAGTTACTTTAAAAAAAATCCCAGAGGGAAACTTTAAACAACTGTCATAACCTATAATTTTAAGTGTTATGTTTGAGATTCAGGAATCATGCCAACAGTTCTCAAGAGGTTTTATATTAAGCTAAATGAAACATTTTACTAATTTACATAAATTAAATATATACACATAGCTACAAATTACTATGATCATAACTTTTAACAAATTCCCAAACTAATCTCCATTAAGGCAATAGCAACCCATAGACTTAACCAGACACCAAGCAAATAATTTTCACCTTATGAATTGAAAATGAGGAACTCTGGTTCCTGTGGAGACAGTTGGAGGTTTACAACTGCTTTGATCTTACATTGCCTCTGCCCTACACACACGAAAACTGAAGTTATACCTAGCACAGCTCATTGAATGTAAATTCTCATTGTATCACCAGCCTCTAACAATAAAACCCCTTCCATAGTACCAATTTTATTAGCAATATAAACATATTGCTTGGTATCTGCTAGCTAGGTGCCAGAATTCACCCCACTTCTTGAATGCTCTATTCAAAAAAAATGCAAATGCCCTCTACCCTCTCTTACATTTCAAAACTAGTGCATCAAAACACCCAGACTAGCTGGTTTTAATCCAGTTAAGACACATCCACAGACTAAATCTCTATTTTAAAAGAAAAATATTTTCCAATGATATATACATATGACAATAGGCAGGCAGCAAACAATCCATTTCAGTTGGGGGGATCTTCATGTGGTCTACCTTTGCTGGTGGCTGAACGGGCCAATCCTCCAGAGGCAAGTTCTGCCACAGGTGACATTTTGGGTTGTTGCTTTTGACATTGGCGCCTGTCACCAAGCTGCTGTAACCACTGGGGGTCATTGCGGTAAATCATTCCAGCCCACAGGTGGTGTTGCCATTGCCCTCTTTCACCAGCTAGTAACTCCTAGGTGCCACAGTCGATGTTTGGGGCCTTCATGTCACATTTGCAAGCATCCTTAAAGCAGAACTTTGGGCGTCCCACTGGTCATCCAACTCCGGCTACTTCACCATACAGTAAGGTCCTTCGGTATGCTACCGTCTCCCATCCTCCGGACTTGCCCCATCCACCAAAACCACCTTCGATTTGTGCTGACAAAATGGGGAGCTCTGTCTTTGAGGAGATTGCCACACTTATCTGCCATGATGCACCCATAATACATGCAGACAGCAAAGATAGAATCTCTTGAGCTTCCTGATCGTTGAGTCTTCCTGTTTCACAGCCATGCAGCAAAGTACCGAGAATACAGGCCTTATAAACCATCAGCTTGGTCCATGCTCTAAGTGACAACAAAGGAGCCCAGAACACAGCTACCAAGCCGCGCTCCCATTTCCAACACAACCGAAGTCTGTGCCCACTGCTGACATACTGACAGGAGTGAGCAGAGGTGTCTTCTTGCAAAATTCACTAGTTGCTAATTCCTATTTTCATTCCCCACTAGCTCATTTTAGTACAATTTGTATTTGTTTCTCCTGCTCATTAATCACTTTCCAAAATTGTCCTTCCACATTTGCTGCTTTATGAATCAAAAAGTGACTTCCTATTGAACCGTATTTCATGAGTGTAGAGGAATAACTGAATGCAACACTCTCAATTAGGCAGGTATGAGAGCTACAAACCTCTTTTAGAATGCAATACTGCTGGGTGATCAATTATGATCAATAGTTGTGGACAGTTGTTTAAACTGGGAGTTGGGCACTCAATCCTTTCAAATCACAGTAATGAAAATGATTAATTGATCTGTAAAATCTGGCTCTCCTAGTTACAATAAATGTTCTTTTAAACTTTTTTTTACATATTCAAAAATAGGCAAAAAGGGTAAATTAGAAAAATCAAAGATAAAAAATACCTGGCAAACAGACTGATTGGGAATTAAATTGTGCTTCAGTGTCTATTTACTTTAAAAACAGGAAGATAGCAGATAGATATGTAATATAAAACATCTCAAAATATTTTAAAAATAAAATGGCTTTTCTGGCCTCCTGAGCACAGACATGGTCCCTGTAAATTTGTAGAGTCATTCGGTCGCAGTTCCATGAAGAAGAGCAGAGGTATCCTCATTGTCTTCAGCACTGACTCGCCTATACTCTGTATGGAACAAGAGTGCAAAGCAGCAAGCCTCCAAACTACAGATAGCAGCCAACACCAACGTGGGAACTATTAAATTAAGAATATATTAACAGATTATTATTTCATTGATAAACTGCTATTACAAACACAATGAAAAAACTTCATGTCCTTTGTCTGAAGCAATCAATCAGTATCCATGTGCAGCAAGGCCTGGACAACATTTGGGTTTGGGCTGATAAGTAGCAAGTGATACTCGTGCCACAAAAGTGCCAGGCAATGACCGTCTCCAACAAGAGTGAATCTAACCATTACCCCTTCACATTCAACAACATTCCCATCACTGAACTTCCCACCATCAAGATCCTGGGGGTTTATCACTGACCAGAAACTGAATTGGACTAGCCATATAAATACTGTGGCTACAAGAGCAGGTCAGAGGCTGGGAATTCTGCAGCAAGTAACTCACCTCCTGACTCTCCAAAGCCTGTCCACCATCTACAAGGTAAAAGTCAGGAGTGTGATGGAATACTCCCCATTTGCCTGGATGAGTGCAGCTCCCACAACACTCAAGCTCCACACCATCCACCACCTTAAACATTTACTCCCACCACCACTAATGTATAGTGGCAGCAGTATACACCATATGGGGCAGACTTGTCCAACATATGGCCCACGGCCATAGTCCGGCCCACCAAGCCTCTGTTTGTAGCCCGGGGACTAGCTGTTCAGAGAAAGGTCTGCAAGGAGCTGCTCCTCCAATCACAGGTCGCTTCACTCCCATGTTTTCTGCTAATTTCTCTCCCATGTTTTCTGGGAGCCTGTTTCTGATTGAAGGAGCAGTGGGTAGTGTGAAGGTGAGTGGCTTCTCCTTCGTTTTCATAGTGCGCACTCTCTCTGCCTTTGGTCACTCCCCTAAAGGAGCACAGGGCTCAAGATGGTCAAGTGGGCTGGGGAACCCATGAGGAACTGGAGCTACAACAACAGTGCCCGCCCGGCTCACATGGAGTCTCGGACGGGGCAGAGTGAAGGGGATCGCCTGGCATCATTGCAAATTCCTCCTGATGCGAAGTGTCTAAACCTCCCAGGCCTGAGTCCGTGGGTGCAAGAGACTGCAAGTGAGCAAGCCCGCTTGCGAGGGTGTGCACGAGTGATTCTGCAAGGGAGCGAGCTGGCATGTGCGCGAGTGAGTGAGTCAGCCTGTGCCTGAGTGAGTCTGAGAGTGCCTTGGGAACCTAGACGAGGGATACACATTCCTTGTCAAAGATAATATGGAGAGGTGAGGGTCATGTACCATGGGCCTCTAGTTTGTGAAAAAAGTAGTATTGCCTTATGCAACTGAAAAATCACAGTTTGCCATTTTACCATTAACTAGCAGCGTCACAGAAAAAGGGCTCTGCCCAGATTGAAAACCTGGCCCCATCTACATTGTTCCTAATGGAACTTCTGTACCATCACCTACAAGACTGATTCATCTCAGCATGCCTATCTCATTGTATGAAGTCAACACCACTGGAAAAATGAATTATACAGCATGGATTTTCAACCTGCTGACCTCCGTGAAGGAATACCTCATTGGACATTGATTCTGGACTCTGGAACCCGTGTGAAACAATATTTCTTTTCTCTGTAAATCTTTCTTTTCTGTATCTCTTTTTTACTGTTTGAGTGCAAAGGGCACAATGTTGCATTCCCCCCTCCCGCGTTTGAATATCTGCAAATAAACTAGCCCTTTTAGTTCATCCTATCTTGAGTTTGCTATGGGATTATTAATAGAAATTGGATCACACCGAAACTGAGGGGTTGGGAAATATGCCACTGATTATAAAGGGGGAAGCAAATCATAAATACCTTTCTGTTTATGAATGAGCGATGAGGGGAGAAATCAGGGCTGTTTAAATTAACCCCCTTCTGTCCATAACACTATACTGATAATCAATAAAACAGTTAACACTGGCCTACTGTTGACACAACTAAACTGTTTTAAGAACCTATTTATTTCATGATTCTATAGTTAGTAAATAATTGCTGTCTATCTTTGATCATTTGACAAAAAAAGGGTTAACTCACTCAGCCTACGTGTAATCAGTTTGGAAGTTGGTGTGCTGAATACATTAGGAACTAGTTTATACAGGGACAGAGAACCAAACGTAGGCATTGTTCACCCCGACTGGCTGGGTGGTCCTTGACAAAGAGGTAATATGAAGGGTTAAAGATTTGCCTGGCAACGATCTTTATTCTTACCATGTAATGGACCTGTAGATGTGACAGCCGAGTTTTTGCCCTTAGCCGGCTGCATTCTGCAGCAGAGTGATCACAGCACCTCCTAGCGTAACATTCACCATTTTCAGTAAGTTGAATTGTTCCATCATTGATCTGGTGCAGTGATAACCATGATCATTTGGCACTGCACAAGGGACCATTTCCTTCACTTTCCACCAAGACCCAAATAATATATACATTATAACAAGTCTTCTATTTAACCAGCTGGTGAATTCCAGCCTAGTAAGAAACGTATTGAGCAAAGTTGAAAAAGGCCTCTGTGCTTCAACAAATCCACACTAACCTGTCCAATCGAGTGCTGCTCCCACTCCAACTTGACATGCAGAACCGTCACTAGTAACTGGCCGAGCCAATGCTGGTAACAGGAGAATAAATAATGCCCCCTGGAGCTGCCTGCAATGAAGAATTGGAGACATAGTCACTGCATAGGAGTGTAGTACACACTTCCTTATGTGTCAGCTGTGGCTCAATTAGCAACACACTTGCCTCAGTCAGAAGGTTCCAGGTTTTTAAGTCCCACTCCAGGACTTGAGCACAAATATCTAGGCTGACACTCTGGTGCAGTACTGAGGGAATATCGCACTGCCTTTTGATGAGATGTTAAACCAAGGTCTCATCTGCTCTTTCAAATGGACATAAAGTTCCCATAGCTCTATTTCAAAGATCGGGGGGGGGGTTATCTCCAGTGTCCTGGCCAAGATTTATTCCTCTATCAACATCACAAAAACAGATTAGCTGGTTATTACCATATTGCTGTTTGTGGGAGTTTGCTGTGTGCAATTGGCTGCCTCATTTCCTACATTACAACAGTGAATATATTTTAGAATTACTTCACTGGCTACAGGTGAAGTTTGAGATGTCCAATGATGGTGAAAGGTGTTGTATAAACGCCTGTTTTTTTTTCCTCTTTCCCCTTGCAATTGGGAGAAAGCAAAGCTGAGGAACTTTGAAATGCTATTGTACAGCAGAAACTCTGATGTCACGGCTAGTTCACTGCTCCTGGGCCGATACACAAACTCACTGACTTCTAGGAAATCAGCATCCCAGATGAGAACTACAAACCTAACCAATAGAACCTGCTGCAGTATCAAATCTCCGTGTGATTGATTTTGGCAAAGCGATTTAAATGGCTCTATTCAGGAAATGGGTTGCTAGTTGAAATTATTCAAGCGGAAATCCTGTGGTGTGCTAAACACAAGAGTGAATAGAGAAATTGGAAGAAGTTTTTCCACGCTGCGTTAATTGTAACATGGAATGATTTGCTACAAATGTGTATCTAGACAGAGATTTGGATAAGTATTTACAAAAGGGGATATAAAAGGATCTGGGGCAAGACTAGGAAACTGGGCCCGGAACAAACATCTGCAGTTGCACAGCAGGCACCTGTGGAGGTGAATGCACATCTTTCTGGTATAATTTCAGATTCTATGATAAGGGGGAAACAAGTCACTGGGAAAATTAAATGAAAGCCAAATGTAATAGAAGATGAATTACCCAGAGACGAAGATTAATCCAGCAGAGGTTGCTTCCCCCACAGGGTATGAACATTCGACACCTAACTCCATTCCCACTGGATAGATGGAAAACCCAAGGAACCCAAAAAGTGAGCACACCACAGCCAGTGTATAAGGCTGATCTCTCATTCGCGAAACCTGAAAATGCAGAATACCAAGATAGTAACACGGATACAATTCCCAATCCTTTAGAGTTTCCTCAAGTTAAGTTTATAAAACAATTCAAGCGAAACCAGACAATTCTCTACACAGAAAATGCTGGAAAAACTCAGCATGTCCGGCAGCATCAGTGGAGAGAGAAACAGAGTTAAAGTTTCAGGTTAATGACCTTTCATCAGAACTCTCTAAGCAATCTGCTATACCAATCCAATCAAAACAATCTAATTCATCCTTTCACCTCCAGGACAAAGCAAGCCATCCTGCAAGGATTTGGCACCTCAGTTCCAGTTGTCATCTGTGTCCAATCTTTTCTTGCATGTTATTCAAACTAAGATAAAAGCAAAATACTGCGGATGCTGGAAATCTGAAACATAAGCAAAAAATGCCGGAAAAACTCAGGTCTGACAGCATCTGTGGAGAGAAAGACAGAGTTAACGGTTCGAGTCCGTATGACTCTTCTTCAGAGCTAAAGAGAAGAGAAATGCGGTGAAATATACACTGTTTAGGTGGGGTGGAACAGGTGAAGCTGGATAGAGGGCCAGAGATAGGTGGAGGCAAAGGAGAGATTGTGAAAGATGCCATAAACAAAAGGACAAAGGGGTGTTGATGGTGTTGATACTGACTAAAGGAGGTGCTAATGGTGACATTAAGAGTAGAAAGCAGGATGAGCAAGTGACAGGTGGCCCTAGTGGGGGTGGGGGGGGGAGGGGACCGTGTGGGAAAAAAGATCGAAATAGGCTAAAAGGTGGGGATAAAACAATGAATGGAAATAAATTTTATAAATAATAATAGAAATAGGTGGGAAAAAAATTATATATATAAAAATTAAAAACTAAATATTGAAAAAAGGGGATCGGAAAGGGGGTGGGGATGGAGGAGAGAGATCATGATCTCAAATTGTTGGATTCAATATTCAGTCCGGAAGGCTGTAAAGTGCCTAGTCGGAAGATGAGGTGCTGTTCCTCCAGTTTGCGTTGAGCTTCACTGGAACATTGCAGCAGGCCAAGGACGGACATGTGGGCATGAGAGCAGGGTGGAGTGTTGAAATGGCAAGCGACAGGGAGGTCTGGGTGATGCTTGCGGACAGACCAAAGGTGTTCTGCAAAGCGGTCACCCAGTTTGCAACCATCAACACCCCTTCGACCTTTTGTCTATGACATCTTTTGCAATCTCTCCTTTGCCTCCACCTATCACTGGCCCTCTATCCAGCTCTACCTGTCCCATCCCCCTTAAACAGTGTATATTTCACCACATTTCTACTTCTTAGTTCTGAAGAGTCATATGACTCGAACCGTTAACTCTGTCTTTCTCTCACAGATGCTGTCAGACCTGAGTTTTTCCAGCAGTTTTTGTTTTTATTATTCAAACTAGTTGTTCTATTGCACTCTTGTCTGTAAGTGAAGCCTCAAATGTTTAATATCCCAGCATCAGCTAGTGTTGAGTCTCCCTATCTATTAACAGTTACTGTAGATGTATTTATACCATTCCAATAAGTGGTACCAAGTTGCCATTCAAGACAACTGTCACCCTGAGCCCAATGATTGGAGCCACTGATCCAGTGACTGAAACAGGAAGGTTATTCACTATTTCAAAGATTGGTCACTTTCCCCCAGTCTAGTTGAGCATCTGTGACACATCAATATCAACCTGCCTCATTGCTGGGTTCAGCCACATTGCAGCCTACGCCGTCTGCACATGACCTGGGAGTCTGGTGCTGATGAGAAGTGCTCGCCAAGGCACTCGTTGCTGCAGCCCACCCCAAAACTGTCTGTGATGTTAAGGCTTCTTGTCCAGCATTGATTCCTGAATGATACAGTGTTTTCTGGTTAAGTGTAGGGAAGACCAAAACCACAGTCTTTAGCTTCTACTATAAGTCTCTACCCTCTCCTGACCCATCCACTGTCTCAGGCTAAACAGAACTCTTTGCTAACTTGGTGCCCTACTTGATCCAAAATCTTCTCCATCACAAAGACCATCTACTTATGTGTCTATCACCTGCTTCCATTAAAACCTCATCCATACCACTCACTTCCAGACTCCACTATTCCAACGCTTTTCTGGCCAACTTCCCCTCTTCTACCCTCCATAAATTTTCAGCTCATCCAAAACTCAGCTGCTTATATCCTGTCTCACATCAAATTCTGCTCTCTGACCTACATCTGCTTACGAGAACACAAGAAGTTCATGTTTAAAATTCCTATCCTGGTGTTTAAATCCAGAACCTTTCCTGTCCCGTACCTGATAGCTGCTGTGTGTTTCTCCACAAACCTGGGATCAATGCAAGAAAGCTGAGCTTTGCTGGTTGGTTTCATCAAATAATGTAGAAATTACCACGGGACAGTCAGAGGGACCAAAATGGCAACAAATTCCTGGTGCTGGTTCTTGCCTGCAATTTTTAACTTGCAGTTGAAGTGTATCGATTGTACTGGTAACACTGAAGAAATACTTACCAGCGCAAAAGCAATACTGGCAAAAGCTGTCAAGCAAAAATTAATTTTGGTGATTTCCATAAACTTCTTTGTTCTGTCCACATACAGGCCAAACACGAACGCACCCAAAATTCCAAATACAATAAACAAGGCGCCACATAGTCCAGCAAAAGTCTGTGAGAGAGAGAGAGAGAGAGAGAGATTACATTGTATAAATGACATGACCATTTATACGTGTGGCCAGGAATCAGCACTCTAGTCACTGTACTCAGTTTGGGGAAGAGCGAAACAGTGAGTTAGTGAGCATTGACAATTTCAGCGCTGCTTTTCGAAGAAGTGGAGATATAAAAGAAGAGTAGGGAAGTGACCACAAGAGAGATCCACTCTGTGGAAAGTTATTCATTCAAGAGTTCATTCATGTTTCTCAATCGCTATCTTCAGATAATGCAACTTTCATTCTTAAAATGGACAAACTACAGGAAGTACAACCTCAAATAACATCCCAAGAAATAACTGTGAACCAGGAAGCGAAAGGGAGGAACTCGAAACAATTACAATCACCAGGGGAAAGGCACTGAGAAAATTATTAGAACTAAAAGTTGACAAGTCCCCAGGTTCTGATGGACTTCATCCTAGGGTCTCAAAAGAAGTGGCTGCTGAGATGGGAGATTCATTGGTTTTAAATTTTCAAAATTCCCTTGATTCTGGAAAGGTCCCATTAGATTGGAAAATAGTGAATGTGACTGTTCAATTTAAAAAAGGATGGAGACAGAAAGCAGGAAACTACAAGCCAGCTAGCCTAACATCTGTTATAGAGAAAACACTGGTATTTATTATTAAAGAGGTCATAGTGGGGCACTTAGAAAATCTCAAAGCAATCAGGCAGAATCAACATGGTTTGGTGAAAGGGAAATCATGTTTGACCAACTTATTGACATTCTTTGAGGAAGTAACAAGAAACATAAAGGGGAACATGTGGATGTGCTGTACTTGGATTTCCAGAAGGAATTTGACAAGGTGCCACATCAAAGGTTACTATGCAAAATAAGAGCTCATGGTGTAGGGTGTAACATTAACATGGATAGTGGATTGGTTAGCCAACAGAAAACAGAGCAAAGGCAAAAATGGGTAATTTTCAATTGGCAAGATGTGACAAGTGCAGTGCCACAGGGATCAGTGCTGGGACCTCAACTATTTTTTGTGATTCATTTATGGGTTGTGGGCTTTGCTGGCTGGGCCAGCATTTATTGCCCATCTCTAGTTGCCCTTGAGAAGGTGGTGGTGAGCTGCCTTCTTGAACCACTACAGTCCATGTGGTACACCCTCAGTGCTGTTAGGGAGAGGGTTCCAGGATTTTGACCCAGTGACAGAGAAGGAACAGCGATATATTTCCAAGTCAGGATGGTGAGTGACTTGGAGGGGAATTTCCAGGTGGTGGTGTTCCTATCTTTCTGCTGCCCTTGTCCTTCCAGATGGAGTGGTCCTGGGTTTGGAAGGTGCTGTCTAAGGAGCCTTGGTGAATTCTATATCAATGACTTGGATGATGGGATCGAATGTATGGTTGCTAAATTTGTTGATGACACAAAGATAGGTAGGAAGGTAAGTTATGAAGAGGACATAAGGAGTCTGCAAAGGGGTATAGATAGGTTAAGTGAGTGGGCAAAAATTTGGCAGGAGTATAATGCAGGAAAATGTGAACTTTTCATCTTTGGCAGGCAGAACAAAAGCCTTTATTTAAATGGAGAGATTGAAGAACTCAGTGGTACACAAGGATCTGGGTGCCCTGGTATAAGAATCAGGAAAAGTTAGTCTGCAGGTACAACTAGTCTTTAGGGAGGAGAATGGAATGCTGGTGTTTATTGCAAGGGGAATGGAATATAAAAGTAGGGATGTTTTGCTGCAGTTGGACAGGAGATCATATCTGGAGTAGTGTGTACAATTTTGGTCTCATTTAATAAACAATATAAATGTGTTAGAAGCAGTACAGAGAAAGTTCACTAGACTAATACCGAGGATGGGGGTAGATTATATTATGAGGAAAGGTTGGATAGGATGTGCTTGTACAAACTGGAGTTTGGAAGATTGAGAGGTTAATATACAAGGTCCTGAGGAAATTTGAAAGGTTTGATGCTGAAAGGATGTTTCTCATTGTGGGGAAGACTAGAACTGGGGGACACAGTTTAAAAACCAAGAGCAGTGGAGGCGGGGTCATTGAATATTTTTTAAGGCAGAGGTAGATAGCTTCTCGACTAACAAGGGGGGTCAAAGGTTACTGGGAGGTACACAGGAATGTGGAGTTGGGGCCACTTGCCACTTATCAGCCCAAGCCTAAATGTTGTCCAGGTCTTGCAGCATATGGGCCCGGGATGCTTCAGCATCTGAGGAGTCACAAATCATGCTGAACAATCCACAATCATCAGCAAACATCCCCACTTCTAACTTTATTATGGAGGGAAGGTCATTGATGAAGCAGTAGAAGATGGTTGGGCTGAGGACACTACCCTGAGGAACTCCTGCAGTGATATCCTGGAGTTGAGGTGACTGACCTCCAACAACCACAACCATCTTCCTTTGTGCTAGGTATGACTCCAACCAGCGGGGAGTTTTCCCCCTGACTCCCATTGACTCCAGTTTTGCTAGGGCTCCTTGATGCCACAGTCAAATGAAGCCTTGATATCAAGGGCAGTCACTCTCACCTCAACTCGAGTTCAGCTCTGTTGTCAATGTTTGGACTAAGGCTGTAATGAGGTCACGGCCGAGTGACCCTGGTGGGACCCAAACTGGGCGACCGTGAGCAGGTTATTGCTAAGCAAGTGCCGCTTGATAGCACTGTTGATGAGTCCTTCCATTACTGATGATCGAGAGTAGACTAATGGGGCTGTAATTGGCTGGGTTGGAATTGTCCTGCCTTTTGTGTACAGGACATACCTGAGCAATTTTCCAGATAGCTGGGTCGATGCCAGTTGTAGCTGTACTGGAACAGCTTGGCTAGGGGCGCGGCAAGTTCTGGAGCACAAGTCTTCAGTACTATTGCTGGAAAGTTGTCAGGGCCCATAGCCTTTGCAATATCCAGTGCCTTCACTGTTTCTTGGGTATGCTGGGCCATGAGTTTAGAGATTGTGGTTGAGTACAATTCTGCTGCTGCTGATGGCCCACAGCACCTCATAAATACCCAATTTTGAGTTACTAGATCCGTGAATCTATCCTATTTAGCATGGTGGTAGTGCCACACAACTTAATGGAGGGTATCCTCAATGTGAAGATGGGACTTCGTCTCCACAAGGACTGTGGGGTTTTCACTCCAACCGATACTGTCTTGGACAGATGCATCTGCGGCAGGCAGGCTGCTGAGGACGAGGTCAAGGAGGTTTTTCTCTGTTGTTGGTTCCCTCAGCATCTGCCGCAGACCCAGTCTAGCAGCTGTGTCATTTAGGACTCAGCCAGCTCGGTCAGTAGTGGTGCTACCGAGCCATTGAGACATTGAAGTCCTCGCCCAGAGTACATTCTGCATCTTGCCACTCTCCAAGTGGTGTTCAATATGGAGGAGCATTAATTCATCAGCTGAGGGAGGGGTGGGGGGGGTGGTAGGTGGTAATCAGCAGGAGGTTCCCTTGCCCATGTTTGACCTGATGCCATGAGACTTCATGGGGTCCACGTTTAATGTTGAGAGCTCCCAGGGCAACACCCTCCCAACTGTATGTTGCTGTTTGCCACATTTGGTTGGTCTGTTCTGTCAGTGGTACAAGATATTCCCAGGGATGGTGATGGTGGTGTCTGGGACATTATCTGTAAGGTACGATTCCGTGATGATGACTATGTCAGGCTGTTGCTTGACTAGTCTGTGAGACAGCTCTCCCAATTTTGGCACTAGCCCCCAGATGTTAGTAAGGAGGACTTTGCAGGGTCGACGGAGATGGGTTTGCTGTTGTTGTTTCCAATGCCTAGGTTGATACCAGGTGATCAGTCAGGTTTTATTCCTTTTTGTAAACTTGTAGCAGTTTTGATACAACTGAATGGCTTGCATTTCGTTTCAGAGGGCAATAAAGAGTCAACCATGTAGGCCAGGAAGACAGATTTCCTAAAGGGCATTAGTGAACCAGATAAATTGAGATTAGCTTTTAATTCCTGATTTATTAATTGAATTTAAATTCCACCAGCTCCCACGGTGGGGTTTGAACCCATGTCCCCAGAGCACTAGCCTGGGCCTTTGGATTACTAGTCCAGTGACATTACCACTACGCCACAACCTTACCCTAATTTATACCAACACTCCCTGTGCGTGTGCAAGAAATCAGTCTCAGGCCCCACACCTGATTAATGGACGAAAGTGACATCCAACAGGAGAATTTTACAAACTCATACTCCATCCCCAAAATGGTGCTGGGCACCCAGGTAGACACTCAAAACTGCGCTAGGTGCCCGCACAGACACCCCTGAAACTCCTTGTCTGAACCTTTTATATTTTGCTTGGTTCTGAATTGTATTATCCACCTGACATCTGTCAGACGCACCCTTTTTATGTTTTATCTTTCATTACTGTCGATCATCCAGGGGGCTCTAGATATGTTCGTGAAAATGCCAAACTATCTCCTTTTTAAAGGCAGCCCATTATTCCATTATGGTTTTGCCTGCCAATTTTTGATTGAGATTTATCTGGGCCACTCACCCTCATTTATCCATTCTCACCTTGATGAAGTTGACCCTCCCCCAATTAATTCTTATTCTGGATTGCTCCTTGTCCTTCTCCATTGTATCTTAGCACTTAGATTAGCTACGATCATTGTCCTCTAAATTTTCCCCACTAACACTTGATCCAACAGATCCACCTCATTCCCCAATGTTATACTCCAGATAGCCAGTCAATGAAGAAAGAAACCAGAGCCAATCTTCACTTGGTATAGATTTATTCTGTTATGATCTCAGTAAGAACAGTAACGTTCCTATTTTTTTGTTTGGAAATCCAAAAGCCCAGGTACTATAAGAATGAAGCCACAAGATTCATGGTTTAAATCAAAAGAATTTTACCACACAAAAATCAAAGAATATGACTACTCTACCTTAAATAGTCAGTTACATTAAAGGTATTAAAAGTACAATGAACATGTACGTTGAACCAAACTTCTCAACTCAACTTTCCTTCTTCACCCATTTGATTTACACTCCAATAACTCAAGTCAGATATTTATCAGAAATTGGAAGATTAACCACCGGTCTGAATATTGATTGAAAGATTCGTACAAGTACATCCAGCAAGGTTGTCCCTTCAAATTTCCTCCAACCATCCCAAGGTTGTGAAACCCCAGCTCAACGCAGGCATTGCTAATGTTTTAAACATAGCCACCTCAGATCAGAACTCCCCTGCTTCTATTAACTCAGAGTCTTGTATCGAAAACTCTCTCTTCTCAGCTTGGTTATCTCAGAAGTTCAACTCATGTTAGTAGAATCCTTCAGTTATCAAGGTTTCTACACTCTTTTAGCCAGTACACAGAATACCAACTGAGCTCTGTTTGAAAGAGACGTTTCCTGCAGCAAGCTTGTTCGTAACTAACTAAACTCTTGATTGAGGTCAGAGCCATGCCCGCAATTTACACTTCTTTATAATTAATTTCTTGTTCACACTTTTTCTAATGTTTATCTTCCAGACAACTTAATCACATGATCAGTTACTGGAAGCAAGTTGCTCTACCAGAAATCATCTCCTACAGAAATCTAGTTCTTAAAGGGATCATCGTCCCAACATATAGGTTTTCCCTCAAAAGCACTTGGGCCATCACAATTCAGAGAGCATCGTGTAGATATATACCTCCCAGCTTGACTCTCTCCCTGTCAGTGACTTGTTATCTGTGAAGTAGCCATTCAATCAATGCCCTCCACCTGTATATACTTAACCTCAACTGATACAATTAACACCCAGAATCAAATCTAGCAATTGGCTTCATTGGACTGGGAATATACTGATGTAGATAATTCTCCCAGAAATTCTTGCCCCTCCTGGCCCTTTACAATATTACTGTCCCAGTCTAAATTAGGCTTCTTAAAGTCCCTCCATTATAACTATTCAATAATCCTTGCACCTCCCTGTAATTTCCTTGCAAATTTGTTCCTTTATATCTTTCCCACTATTTGGTGGCCTACAGAATACACCCAGAAATGTAATGGTACCTTTATTGTTTCTTGGCTCTAACTAAATAGATTCCATCCTTGACCCCTCTGGGACATTCTCCCTCTCTAGCACTGTAAAGTTCTCAATCAATATTGCAAACTCTTTCTTTTGAACACCTTGTAAACAGGAATATTTAGTAACCAGTCCTGTCATCCTCCGAGCCAGAATCCGAGGAATGCAGGTACCTCAGGCGATTATAGGACTAGAGGAAGACTGGAAGGGAGGGGTAAGGCCATGGAGGGATTGCAGACAAGAATGAGAATTTTAAAATTTAGGTATTGCCTAACAGGAGCCGATGTGTGTCAATGACCACAGGGATGAGGAGCGAACAGGTCTTGGTGCTGGCATGGACACGGGCAGAAATTTGGATGAGCTCAAGTTCATGGATGATGGATAGTGGGAAGGCTAGCCAGATAGTCAAGTCTAGAAGTAACAAAGGTATGAAGGAGGGCTTCAGTAGACAATCTGAAGCAGGGTTGGAGTGGTGTGATATTACAGGGGTCACAGTGATGATGCAGATGTGGCGGGAAGATCATCTCAGGTCAAATATAAATAAGAGGTTGCAAACAGTCTAGTTCAGCCTCATATTTTCTGGAATAGGAACGGTGCTGGTAGCTACAGAACAGATTTTGTTGTGGAAACCAAAGAAAATGGCTTCAGTCTTCCCAATATTTAGTTGCAGGAACTTTCTGCTCATCCAGTCCTGAACATCAGACATGTAATCTGATCATTTAAAGGCAGTGGGGAGATCGAGAGATGATGGTGAGGTAGAGCTGGGTGTATTCAGTGTAAATGTGGAAACATGCTTTCAGGTGATATAGCCAAGAAGCAGCATGTAGATGAGAAATGGAAAGGGGCCAAGGATAGAACCTTGAGGGACAACAGAGGTAATAGTCCAGGAAATGTAATTATCTAAAAGGCTTGTAGTACATAAACATTAACATCCTTAAGTTTTACAAAATGAGCCAAAAAATTGAGTTTTTTCTTGAAGGGCATCACCTTCATGATAAAGTAGCAGACTATTCTCTGCAAACAGACAGCATAATAACACAGTTTGTGCCAAAGTGTGCTCAATATCCCCCCCCAAAATAACCAGGCTAATTTCCACACCCCAGACATAAAAGGCTGACATTTTGTTCCATGAAAATGATGGTACTTTGAAGAAAGTGTAAAATATGGTCTTACATTTGAATATCCCCGGACACACACAATCTGTTGCAAGAGTGCAGAGAAAGAGGTAAAAACACCAACCCCTCCCCCAAAACAGATCATCAGGATCAGGTACGCCTTGTTCTTCAATAACTGCAATTTAAAAATCAAAACACAAGTTAGAACATGTCAACATGCTTACATCTTGAAATAGTATAGCATGTTTTAAATTAGCATAACACTCGCTGCTTGTTACAATCCCATAGAGACCAATCACTAAAAAAGAAATTTGAACTTCCAGTTAATATCTGAACAGATGACACAAGATTCATGTTTTAAGATGTTTACTGTAACAGACTAAAAGCATTATTGACTAAATACTTTCTTTAGACAACTTATATTTTAATCCACAGGACAGAACGTTTCCCTTTTACTCTAACAATCTACTTAACAATCGAAAAATCACTTTCATTAGATAAATGTTCCATTGCCCTGTCGGCAGACATTCAATTCTCCCAGGATTGGTCCAAAATCATTCTTAGCTCCTGAGGGTTTACTTCCCATCTTTTCCTTTTCCAGCCTTGACATTTTTAATTCCAGGGCTATCTTCCACAATGCACGGTTTCCTAGAGACTTCGCCCTCTAGCGAAAGCTGGGAAATCTTCCAGCTTCATTTTAACTCCTCACAAATCTGGACTTTTCAATTCGATGTCGTGCTCCCACCCGCATTCCTACGTGGTGATCCACAATGTCTTGCTGCCTATAGCTACTGTCCCTCCCCTGGATCCTGACAGACTGTGTCTTTGAAATCCTTCCCCTGTCAAAGCACATTTCCATGGCAACATGAATCACATTAGCCTTGTTTCGAGTAGAAATTCTGATTAGCCATTCTTGAGACCCTAACTTTATCATCTTGGGAGTAAATGGACAATTTAAAGCACAACCATTTACATCTTGCCACCCTCAGCACTTTTCTGGCACTGGAGATTCGGTCTATCCACTGTTAGCACACAGACTGTTGCTACTGTCTCCAAGTGTAAATACCTTGCAACTTCTTCCCAAAGGACAGGTCCCCGTATACAAAACGCCAGTTAGATGTGATTCTACAATTGCTGAACAATCCTGAGTGTGTTAATAGCTACACTAACGACCAATTTAAGGTAATCAGTCACGCTCATAACATGGATCATTTCTGCTTGCTAGAAGCAACATACATTCACATATAAGCAACATGTTCAAGCATTGAGCCTTTTTTGAATTACCCAGGAGCCTATAGCCACGATTACATGCAGCCAAAGTTCAAGTTAAAAATGTGTTGGTTTGTGATCAACTGCAAACCAAATTGAGAGAGAGTTCAGGGATGACAGAAAAATAACAAATTTTGTTGAAGCTTTGGCTCATTCGCCTGGCAACACGAAAACAAGATTCTTCTTCGTAAATTCAATATTTGTGGGGTTTTTTTTGGGTCAGTGGTTACAGTTAACTGCAATACGCTTTATCATCAAATTTGGAGGAGCAAGTAAAAATGAGAACAAAGACTCACCTTAATTCTGCCAACAGTTCTATAGCATTACTGGCGACGGCGCAGTGCCGCGCACCGTTACTGGCGACGGCGCAGTGCCGCGCACCGTTACTGGCGACGGCGCAGTGCCGCGCACCGTTACTGGCGACGGCGCAGTGCCGCGCACCGTTACTGGCGACGGCGCAGTGCCGCGCACCGTTACTGGCGACGGCGCAGTGCCGCGCACCGTTACTGGCGACGGCGCAGTGCCGCGCACCGTTACTGGCGACGGCGCAGTGCCGCGCACCGTTACTGGCGACGGCGCAGTGCCGCGCACCGTTACTGGCGACAGCGCAGTGCCGTGCACTATTAGCAAATCTGCTGCAAAATGCAAGCATCAAGCAGTAAGCCAGACAGTGCAGCATTCAGATCAGAGGCCCACTCATTAAATAAACCCCAGCAGAATTTAAGAACCTTATTTTCATGTTTGCTGTCACTATTATAACCAAATGTGGGGCAAAGGCAAATGGTAGAAGTTGAAGAGCAAGTACCAACACAGCCATAGGAAAACAAGCCCTGGAGGAGACCATGTAGCCTCTCAAACCAGTTCCGCTATTCGGTGAGGTCTTGGCTGATCTATGACCTAACCTCATAAACCTGCTTTTGTCCCATATCCTTTAATATTTTTGGGATGTTGGCAACACTGCATCTATTGCCCATCCCCAATAGTCCTGGGCTATGGAGTGCATTTCTGGGTTACTTCGGAAAACATTGAGAATTAGTCACAATGTACTCCAGTCACATGCAAGTTTGGCCAGATAGATGGGCTGGGGCAGGTCTGTTCCCTGAAAGGAATTAATTTATAAGGGCCTAAGGAGAAGACATGCTGCTTATTTAGGAAATGTGTCATTCACCTTTTCACAGTTCAGTGACCGTACCTGAACTTACAGCGTTGCTTAAACAGCTGCTCTTCATTAAAGAGCAGAGTAATGCAATGCCATTATTACAATAGTGTTATTGTCCAATAGATTTACCTGTTGATACAATCTGTGCCTATCTATTTCACCTAGCGATATATACTTTCATTTAAGGGTTTCATTTTGACTCATTTATGATAAATCTTCCAGGTCTCAGCATGTCTTTCAGTAACTAGGATGTGGAAAGAAAGCTCATGATTTCTCCACTGAGGAAGAGTGCCTGCTCATGAACTACAACTTTCTGGAGAGATATTAGTCCAATCTATCACCTGTGTGAGAGACATGTGTAAATATGCTGAGAAGCAGTCTGTTTGATTGGAAGTCAAGTCCAAGAAAGTGAAGGTTTTTGTAAATCAGTCACATCAGCGCCAGTTCCATTCAGCATTGCTCCAAAATGCAAATATTGGAGATGCTGGAAATTTGAACTAAAAACAGAAAATACTGGAAGTACTCAGCAGATCAGTCAGCATTTGTGGTGAGAAACAGAGGTAACATTTTGATTTGATGACCCAAAGTTACTGATCTGAAACATTACTATTTCTCTCCACAGATGCTGCCTGACTTGCTGAGCACTTCTAGCATTTTGTTTCTATTCATCACTGTGATTATCTTTGAAGGAATGGCGATATATTTCCAAGTCAGGATGGTGAGTGACTTGGAGGGGAACTTCCAGGTAGTGGTGTTCCCATCTATCTGCTGCCCTTGTCCTTCTAGATGGTAGTGGTCGTGGGTTTGGAAGGTGCTGTCTAAAGGGCCTTGGTGAATTCCTGCAGTGCATCTTGTCCATGGTACACACACTGCTGCTACTGTGTGGCGGTGGTGGAGGGAGTGAATGTTTGTGGATGGGGTGCCAATCAAACGGGCTGTTTAGTCCTAGATGGTGTCAAGCTTCTTGAGTGTTGCGGTAGCTGCATTCATCCATGCAAGTGGGGAGTATTCCATCACACTCCTGACTTGTGCCATGTAGATGGTGGACAGGCTTTGGGGAGTCAGGAGGTGAGTTACTGGTCACAGGATTCCTAGCCTCTGACCTGCTCTTGTAGCCACAGTATTTATATGGCTAGTCCAGTTCAGTTTCTGGTCAATGGTAACCCCCAGGATGTTGATAGTGGGGAATTCAGTGATGGTAATGCCATTGAATGTCAAGGAGCGATGGTTATATTCTCTCTTGTTGGAGATGGTCATTGCCTGGCACTTGTGTGACACAAATGTTACTTGCTACTTGTCAGTCCAAACCTGGATATTGTCCAGGTCTTGCTGCATTTTTTACATGCTTTGGTATCTGAGGAGTCGCGAATGGTGCTGAACATTGTGCAATCATCAGCAAACATCCTCACTTCTGACCTTATGATGGGAGGAAGGTCATTGATGAAGCAGCTGAAGATGGTTGGGCTGAGGACACTGCCCTGAGAAACTCCTGCAGTGATGTCCTGGAACTGAGATGACTGACCTCCAACAACCACAACCATCTTCCTTTGTGCCAGGTATGACTCCAACCAGCGGAGAGTTTTCCCCGAATCCCATTGACTCGTTTTGCTAGGGCTCCTTGATGCCACACTCGGTCAAATGCTGCCTTGATGTCAAGGGCAGTCACTCTCACCTCACCTCAGCAGTTCAGCTCCTTTGTCCATGTTTGAACCAAGGCTTTAGTACAGTCAGGAGCTGAGTGGCCCAGGCGGAACCCAAACTGGGCGTCAGTGAGCAGGTTATTACTGAGCAAGTGCTGCTCGATAGCACTGTTGATGACCCCTTCCATTACTTTACTGATGATCAAGAGTAGACTGATGGGGCTGTAATTGGCTGGGTTGGATTTGTCCTGCTTTTTGTGTACAGGACATACCTGGGCAATTTTCCACATAGCCGGGTAGATGGTATTCTCAGCGTGAAGATGGGACTTTTTCTCTACAAGGCCTGTGCGGTGGTCACTCCTACCAATACTGTCATGGACAGATGCATCTGCGACAGGTAAATTGATGAGGGCGAGTTTAAGTACGTTTTTCTCTCTTTTTGGTTCCCTCACCACCTGCCGCAGACCCAGTCTAGCAGCTATGTCCTTTCGGGCTCAGTCAGTAACTGAGTACCGAGCACGGAGCAGTGCTACCGAGCTACTCTTGGTGATGGACACTGAAGTCCCCCACACTGAGTACATTCTGCACCCTTGCCACCCTCAGTGCTTCCTCCACGTGATGTTCAACATGGAGCAGCACTGATTCATCAGCTGAGGGGGAAGGTACGTGGTAATCAGGTTTCCTTGCCCATATTTGACCTGATGCCATGAGACTTCATGTGGTCCGGAGTCAATGTTGAGGTCTCCCAGGGCAACTCGCTCCTGACTGTATACCACTGTGCCGCCATCTCTGCTGGGTCTGTTGCTGGGACAGGACATACCCAGGGATAGTGATAGTGGTAAAGACAAAATACTGCAGATGCTGGAAACCTGAAACAAAAACAAAAAATGCAGGAAAATATCAGCCAGTTTGACAACATCTGCGGAGAGAAAAAAAACAGAGTTAACGTTTCAGGTCCATATGACTCTTCAGAGCAGGAGAGCAGATCTGAAGAGTCATATGGACTCGAAATGTTAACTCTGGTTTTTTTCTCTCCACAGATGCTGTTAGACCTGCTGAGTTTTTCCAGCACTTTCTGTTTTTGTTGCCTTGACTAGTCTGTGAGACAGCTCTGCCAATTTTGGCACTAGTTAGTAAGGAGGGCTTTGTAGGGATGACAGGGCTGAGTTTGCCATTGCCATTTCCGGTGCCTAGGCTGATACCGTGTGTTCCTCCGGTTTCACTCCTTATAGATGTTTTCACAGTTTAATACAACTGAGGGGCTTGCTAGGCCATTTCAGAGGGCATTTAAGAGTCAACTACATTGCTGTGGGTCTGGAGTCACATGTAGGCCAGACCAGGTAAGGGCTGCAGATTTTCTTCCCTAAAGGATGGATTTTTCCAACAATTGGCAATGGTTTCATGGTCAATAGACTTTTGATTCCAGATTTTTATTGAATTAAAATTCCACCATCTGCCATGGTGGGATTTGAACCGGATCCCCCAGAGCGTTCCCCTCGGTCCCTGGATTATCTCAGTCCAGTGACAATACTACTATGCCGTCACCTCCCCACTATAACGGAAAACAAAGAGTTGGTGGAGGTATCGAAAAGATATTTTGTGTCTGTCTTCACTGCAGAAGTCTTAGAAAACTTCCCAAAGATACTTGGAAATGAAGAAGTGAATGGTGGGGGGGAACTGAAAATAATCACCATCACCAGGTAACAGATGCTGGGAAAACTATTTTTCAATTCCTCCCTCATGTTCACCTCTTCATTTTCAAGAATCTTTGGGAAGTTTTCTAAGTCTTCTTATCCTAGCGTCTTAAAAGAAGTAGCTGCAGAGATGGTAGATGCATTGGTTACAATCTTCCAGAATTCCTTAGATTCTGGATTGGAAAATAGCTAATAAAACATCTTTATTCAAAGAAGGGGAGAGATAAAAAGCTGGAAACTAGACAAGCCAGTTAGCCTAACGTGTGTCATAGGGAAACTGCTAAGATCCAGTATTGAGGAGGCTGTAGCAGGAGACTTTGAAAATCATCATGTGATCAGGCAGAGTCAACATGGCTTTCTGTGAGGGAAATTGTGTTAATAGAGCTCTTGGAGGGGCAAGCAACGTGGACAAAATGAAACCTGCAGATAATGTGTACTTGGATTCCAAAAGGTATTGATAAGGTGCACAAAGGTTACTTTGCAAAATAAGAGCTCATGGTGTAGGGGGTAATACATTAGGAATGGATAGATGGTTGGTTAGCAAACAGGAAGCAGAGAGTAGGGATGAATGGGTCTTTTTGGGGTTGGCAAGATGTAACTAGTGGAGTGCCACAGGGATCAGTGCTGAGGCCTCAACTATTTACAATTGATATCAATGACTTGGATGATACCAAATGTATGTAGCTAAATTTGCCGATGACATCATGATAGATAGGAAAGTAAGTTGTCAAAAGGTAGAGAGCCTGCAAAGAGATATAGACAGGTTAAGTGAGTGGGCAAATTTTGGCAGATGGAGTATGTGGGAAAATGTGAACTTTTCCACTTTAGCAGGAAGATTGGAAAAACAGTATAATATTTAAATGGAGAGAGATTACAGAATTCGGTGGAACAGAGGGATCTGGGTGTCCTGGTACATGAATTACAAAAAGTTAGTCTGCAGGTACAGCAAGTGATTAGGAAGGGAAATGGAATATTGGCATTTAATGCAAAGGGAACGGAATATAAAAGTAGGGAAGTTTTACTGCAGCTGTACAGGGCATTAGTGAGATCACCTCTGGAAAACTGTGTACAGTTTTGATCTTATTTTAAAAAAAAGATATAATTGCATTGGAAGCAGTTCAGAGAAGGCTCACTCGAATCATTCCTGGGATAAAGGACTTATCTTAAGAGGAAAGTTGAACAAGTTAGGCCTATACCCATCAGAGATCAGAAGGATGAGGTGATCTTACTGAAACATAAGCTCCTAAGGGGATTTGATAGGGTAGATACGGGGAGGGGGTTTCCACTTGTGGGGTGGGGTGGCGGCTCGAACTAGGGGACACTGTTTAACATTGAGGTCTCCCTCTTAAGACAGAGATGAGCAGAAACAGAAATCTTTTCTCTGAGGGTTGTTTTTATGTGGAATTCTCTTCCCCAGAAAGCAGTGGAGGCTAGAGCATTGAATTTCAAGGCAGAGTTAGATAGATTTTTGATAGTCAAGGGAGTCAAGCTTTATGGGAAGCAGACAGGAAAGTAGAGTTGAGACACAACCAATGATCTTATTGAATGGCAGAGCAGGCTCGAAGGGCCAAATGGCCTACTTCTGCTCCTAAGTCCTATGTTCCTATGTGAGCTCTAGCTTTGTAAGCATGGAAGTCACTGAGGTTGCCCACTAAATATTGGAAATTAATTTAGAATCCACAATTGTTACAATGCAGAAGGAGGCCATTCAGCCCATCGTGCTTGTACCGACTCTCCAAATGAGCAATTCATCTAATGCCATTCTCTGCCTTCGTCCTATAACCCTGCATATTCTTCCTTTTCAGATAACAGTCAAATTCCCTTTTGAATGCTTCAATTGAACCTGCCTCCACCATTCTTAGGCAGTGCATTCCAGACCTTAACATAAAGGAAATCCAATAATCTCCTACTAGTATGTAAATAATAACAAGGGTGAATAGGTCAGACATGTTTGTATTTTGAAATAGGGGAGACAAAAAGAATGTTACTTGGAATGCTTAATAATGAGGGTTTGGAATACTTGTGTGTCGAACAGTTTGATGTGATGTATCGAGGATGTGGGTGAAATGAGTTGCCATGCTTTCTCTTCTGTTTATTAGTTTGCTTATTGTTTTCAGCCTGCACCACTGGCTAGCAGGAAAGTGAAAAAGAGCCAAATGTGTAAGTCTCTCCCTGTCAGTACACAGCCTCTGCATCAGCAAGTCCTCAGCCAGATGTGTAAGTCTCTCCCTGCCAGTACACAGCCTCTGCATCAGCAAGTCCTCAGCCAGATGTGTAAGTCTCTCCCTGTCAGTACACAGCCTCTGCATCAGCAAGTCCTCAGCCAGATGTGTAAGTCTCTCCCTGTCAGTACACAGTCTCTCCATTAGCAAGTCCTCAGCTGCGCCTCCTCATGGCGCGACAGGGAAGCTGGGTCCCTCTCGGCCCCACGTAAAGGTTCAGAGGAACTCGGGAGGTTCAGCCCCAGACATGCAGTGTGCAGACTCACTGGCTTGTGGACACGCTCTGGCAATCATGAACTAAACTCCCAGTTATGGGCAATAGTTCCATTGCCTTGTGGATAGCTCGAGTACTGAAGGCTAAGGGAATAAACCCTGACAAAAAATCTGCAGTGGAATCCAGAGTCGGATTGATGTCTTAGTGTGTCATCTTTCTGGCAACTTCTGCAACCAAGCTAGTACCGAACATGCCTTGTATTATCCTGGAATCAACTGGGGAGGTCGAGAGGGAGACCCTGACATTTTGACAGCCCAGAATCTCCATACATTTTGCCCTGGCTTGCGCCTTAGGGCATTAACACAGCACGGGGGACAACAATTGCGACTGATGAACCCAACTTGACAGGCGTAGAGACTGTCTCTGAAAGTGGGTGGGACCATCGTGTTCTAGTGGTCAGCCGCCACCTACCTCAAGTCAGGCAGCCCGTACTGACCCACCATGGAATCAGAATCTCAGAATCACAGTGCAGAAGAGGCCCTTCGGCCCATCGAGTCTGCACCGACACGTGAGAAACACCTGACCTGCCTATCTAATCCCATTTACCAGCACTTGGCCCATAGCCTTGAATGTTATGACGTGCCAAGTGCTCATCCAGGTACTTTTTTAAAGGGTGTGAGGCAACTGCCTCCACCACCCTCCCAGGCAGCGCATTCCAGACCGTCACCACCCTCTGGGTAAAAAAATTTTTCCTCACATCCCCCCAAAACCTCCTGCCCCTCACCTTGAACTTATGCCCCCTCGTGACTGACCCTTCAACTAAGGGGAACAGCTGCTCCCTATCCACCCTCTCCATGCTCCTCATAATCTTGTACACCTCGATCAGGTCGCCCCTCAGTCTTCTCTGCTCCAACAAAAACAATCCAAGTCTATCCAACCTCTCTTCATAACTTAAATGTTTCATCCCAGGCAACATCCTGGTGAATCTTCTCTGCACCCCCTCCAGTGCAATCACATCCTTCCTATAATGTGGCGACCAGAACTGCACACAGTACTCCAGCTGTGGCCTCACCAAGGTTCTATACAACTCCAACATGACCTCCCTACTTTTGTAATCTATGCCTCGATTGATAAAGGCAAGTGTCCCATACGCCTTTTTCACCACCCCACTAACATGCCCCTCTGCCTTCAGAGATCTATGGACACACAAGCCAAGGTCCCTTTGTTCCTCAGAACTTCCTAGTGTCATGCCGTTCATTGAATACTTCCTTGTCAAATTACTTCTTCCAAAGTGTATCACCTCACACTTTTCAGGGTTAAATTCCATCTGCCACTTATCTGCCCATTTGACCATCCCATCTATATCTTCCTGTAGCCCAAGACATCAACCTCACTTTTAACCACCCAGCCAATCTTTGTGTCATCTGCAAACTTACTAATCCTACACCCCACATAGTCATCTATGTCGTTTATATAAATGACAAATAATAGGGGACCGAGCACAGATCCTTGTGGTACGCCATTGGACACTGACTTCCAGACACTAAAGCATCCTTCTGTCATCACCCTCTGTCTCCTACAACTAAGCTAATTTTGAATCCACCTCATCAAATTACCCTGTATCCCATGTGCATTTGCCTTCTTTATAAGTCTCCCATGTGGGACCTTGTCAAAGGCTTTGCTGAAATCCATATAAACTACATCAACTGCACTACCCTCATCTACACACCTGGTCACCTCCTCAAAAAATTCAGTCAAATTTGTTAGGCATGACCTCCCTCTGACAAAGCCATACTGACTATCCCTGATCAAATTTTGCCTGTCCAAGTGGAGATAGATACTCTCCTTCAGAAATTTCTCCAATTGTTTCCCTACCACTGACGTGAGACTCACTGGCCTGTAGTTCCCTGGCTTATCTCTACAACCCTTCTTAAATAGCAAAACCACATTAGCTGTTCTCCAGTCCTCTGGCACCTCCCCCGTGGCCAGAGAGGAATTAAAAATTTGGGTCAAAGCCCCTGCGATCTCCTCCCTTGCCTCCCTCAGCAGTCTGGGACACAAATCATCTGGACCTGGAGATTTGTCCACTTTTAAGCCTGCCAACACCTCCAATACCTTGTTACTCCCTATATCAATTTGCTTAAGAACCTCGCAGTCTCTCTCCGAGTTCGATACCTTTATCCTCATTCTCTTGGGTGAAGACGGACGTGAAGTATTCATTCAACACTCTAGCGATGTCCTCTGGCTCCACCCATAGATTGTCCCCTTGGTCCCTTATGGGCCCTACTCTTTCCCTGGTTATCCTCTTCCCATTGATATACTTATAGAATATCTTGGGATTTTCCCAACTTTTACCAGCCAGAGCTTTCTCATATCCCCTCTTTGCTCTCCTAATTGCTTTCTTAAGCTCCACGCTGCACTGTCTGTACTCCACTAATGCCTCTGCTGATTTGCTTCCCTTGTACCTGCTAAAAGCCTCTCTTTTCCTTCTCATCGTAACCTGAATATCTCTGGTCATCCATGGTTCTCTGGGCTTGTTACTCCTTCCTATCACCCTAGAGGGAACATGTTGAGTCTGTACCCTCCCCATTTCCTTTTTGAACACCCCCCACTGCTCCTCTGTAGATTTCCCCACAAGTAACTGTTCGCAGTCTACCTTGGCCAGATCCTGCCTTATTTTACTAAAATCCACTCTCCCCCAGTCCAAAACATTTTTTTGCAACTTGTTGATTTCTTTGTCCATAATAAACTTAAACTGTACCATGTTGTGGTCGCTATCGCTAAAATGCTCCCTCACCACCACCTCAGCCACCTGTCCGGCTTCATTCCCCAGAATTAGGTCCAGCAATGCGCCGTCCCTTGTTGGACCCTCTACATATTGACCTAAAAAGTTCTCCTGTACACATTTCAAGAAATCCACTCCATCCAAGCCCTTAACACTACGTCTATCCCAATTAATGTTGGGAAAGTTGAAATCAACTAATATAATTACCCTATTGTTATTGTTTTTACGCACCCCCACAAATTGCGCACATATTTGTTCCTCAGTTTCCCGCTGACTATCTGGGGGTCTATAATAAACACCTAATAAAGTGGTTGACCCTTTTTTATTCCTAAGCTCTACCCACAAAGCTTCATTCGATGCCCCCTCCAAGATAGCATCTCTTCTTACTGCAGTAACTGACTCCTTAACTAATAATGCAACACTTCCTCCTCTTTTACCCCCTCCCCTGTCTCGCCCGAAGATTCTATATCCTGGAATGTTGAGCTGCTAATCCTGCCCCTCCCTCAACCACGTCTCAGTGATGGCTACTATATCACAATTCCATGTGTCAATCCTCACCCTTAACTCATCCGTTTTACCTGTAATACTCCTGGCATTAAAGTAGAGGCCATCCAGCCTTGCCTTACTCCCTTGAAGCTTAATGCAGCTGTACTCCCTCTGACTTGATCGTTTTACTGTATTATGATGTGTCCCTATTCTGCTAACATTCTGTGTCCCCTCCCCCTGCCAAATTAGTTTAAACTCCTCCCAAAAGTACTAGCAAACACGCCCGCAAGGATGTTAGTACCGCTCTGGTTCAGATATAGACTTTCCCGCTTGTACAGGTCCCACCTTACCCAGAAACGGTCCCAGTGATCCAGGAATCTGAAACCCTCCCTCCTGCACCAACTCTTAAGCCATTATTCATCTGCACTATTCTCCTATTTCTGAGCTCGCTAGCACGTGGCACTGGGAGTAATCCAGAGATTACAGCCCGAGAGGTCTTGCTTTATAGTCTACTGCCTAACTCCCTGAATTCTTGATGCAAGACCCCATCCCTCTTTCTACCTATGTCATTGGTACCAACATGTACCATGACCTCTGCCTTATCACCCTCCCCCTTCAGGATGCCCTGCAGCTGTTCAGTGACATCCCGGACCCTGGCACCAGGGAGGCAACACACCATCCTGGAGTCACGTTGACGGCCACAGTAGTGCCTATCTGTTCCCCTGACTATAGAATCCCCTATTACTATTGCTCTTCCTCCCTTCCTCCCCTCCTGTACAGACAGGCTGCTTATGGTGCCAGAAGCTTGGCTCTGTCTGCACTCCCTGGAGGAACCAGCGCCCTCATCAGCCTCTAAAATGGAATACCGATTTGCGAGCGGGACCCCACGGGACTCCTGAACTACCTGCCTGTTTCTCTTGGACTGCCTGTTGGTCACCTATTCTCTTCCTTCCTCAAGTCCCTTCAGCTGCGGTGTGACCACCTCTCTAAATGTGCTATCCACGATGCTCTTAGACTCGCGGATGCTCCACAGTGTCCCCAGCCGCCGTTCCAGCTCTGAAACTCGAGTTTCCAGGAGCTGCAGCTGGACACACTTCCTGCACACATGCTGGTCCCAGGCACTGGAAATGTTCCCAGCTTCCCACATGGAGCACACCACAGCTTTGAGCGCTCTACTTCATCAGGTGCTTGGAGCTTCAGGTCTCTTTTCAACAAGTGGACAGAATCCATCACACCGGCAAACAAGTTAAACAAACATAAGAAATAGGAACAGGAGTAGACCATTCGTCCCCTTAACCTCCATTCAGTAAGATCATGGCTGATTATCTTGTGTTTCGATTTCCACATTCCCATCTAACCCCAATAACCTTTGATTCCCTTGCCTAACAAGAATCTATCTACCTCTGCCTTAAAAATATTCAATGACCCCACCCCCACCACCTTCTAAGACAGAGAATTCCAAAGTCGCACAACCCTCTGAGAGAAAAATTCTCATCTCTGTCCTAAAAGGGCGACCCCTAATTTTAAAACAATGCTCCCCTGATTCTGGACTCACCCACAAGAGGAAACATCCTTTCCACATCCACCTTGTCAAGAATGTTCAGGATCTTGTAAACTTCAATCAAATCACCCCTCACTCTTCTAAACTCCAGTGGAAACAAGCCCAGTCTGTCCAACCTTCCCTCATAAGACAACCCACTCATTCCAGGTATCAATCTAGTGAACCTTCTCTGAACCACCTCCAACGCATTTACATCCTTCCTTAAATAAGGAGACCAAAACTGCACACAGTATTCGAGGTGTAGTCTCACCAATGCCCTGTATAACTGAAGCATAACATCCTTACTTTTATGTTCAATTCCTCTCATAATGAAGTAGAGCATTCCATTAACCTTCTTAATTACTCACTGTACCTGCATACTAACTTATTGTGAATCATGTACTAGAACACCTAAATCCCTCTGCACCTCAGAATTATGCAGCTGTCCTCCATTTAATACATTTTTTTGTTCTTCCTGCCAAAGTGAACGACTTCGTATTTTCCCACATTAAACTCCATTGGCCAGATCTTTGCCCACTCACTGAATCTATATCCATCTGCAACCTCATGTCTTCAAAACATCCTTTCCTACCTATCTTTGTGACATTTGCAAATTTAGTCACCATGTCTTCACTCCCCTCATCTAAGTCATTAATGTAAATCGGAAAAAGTGGAGGCCCCTGTGGGACCCCACTCAGCACATCCTGCCAATCAGTAAAAGACCCATTTACACATACTCACTGCTTTCTGCCAGCCAATCTTCTATCCATGCTAATATGTTACTCCCTACACCATGCACTTATATTTTCCGTAATAATCTTTGATGTGGCACCTTATCAAATGCCTCCTGGAAACAAAAAGCAAGAAAATACCAACTTGTCGATCAGCAAGCTGGAACGTCAGGGCCATGTGTCTGGGACTGACAAGCTGGAACATCAGGACCATGTGCCTGGGACTGACAAGCTGGAACATCAGGACCATGTTCCTGGGATTGACAAGCTGGAACATCAGGACCATGTGCCTGGGACTGACAAGCTGGAACATCAGGACCATGTGCCTGGGACTGACAAGCTGGAACATCAGGACCATGTGCCTGGGACTGACAAGCTGGAACATCAGGACCATGTGCCTAGGACTGACAAGCTGGAACATCAGGACCATGTGCCTGGGACTGACAAGCTGGAACATCAGGACCATGTGCCTGGGACTGACAAGCTGGAACATCAGGACCATGTGCCTGGGACTGACAAGCTGGAACATCAGGACCATGTGCCTGGGACTGACAAGCTGGAACGTCAGGACCATGTGCCTGGGACTGACAAGCTGGAACATCAGCACCATGTGCCTGGGACTGACAAGCTAGAACATCAGGACCATGTGCCTGGGACTGACAAGCTAGAACATCAGGACCATGCGCCTGGGACTACAAGCTAGAACATCAGGACCATGTGCCTGGGACTGACAAGCTAGAACATCAGGACCATGCGCCTGGGACTACAAGCTAGAACATCAGGACCATGCGCCTGGGACTGACAAGCTAGAACATCAGGACCATGCGCCTGTGACTGACAAGCTAGAACATCAGGACCGTGCGCCTGGGACTGACAAGCTGGAACATCAGGACCATGTGCCTGGGACTGACAAGCTGGAACGTCAGGACCATGCGCCTGGGACTGACAAGCTAGAACATCAGGACCATGTGCCTGGGACTGACAAGCTGGAACATCAGGACCATGTGCCTGGGACTGACAAGCTAGAATGTCAGGACCATGTGCCTAGGACTGACAAGCTAGAACATCAGGACCATGTGCCTGGGACTGACAAGCTGGAACATCAGGACCATGTGCCTGGGACTGACAAGCTGGAACATCAGGACCATGTGCCTGGGACTGACAAGCTAGAACATCAGGACCATGCGCCTGGGACTGACAAGCTGGAACATCAGGACCATGTGCCTAGGACTGACAAGCTAGAACATCAGGACCATGCGCCTGGGACTGACAAGCTGGAACATCAGGACCATGTGCCTAGGACTGACAAGCTAGAACATCAGGACCATGCGCCTGGGACTGACAAGCTGGAACATCAGGACCATGTGCCTGGGACTGACAAGCTAGAACATCAGGACCATGTGTCTGGGACTGACAAGCTGGAACATCAGGACCTAGGATGTCAGGACCATGCGCCTGGGACTGACAAGACACCTGGTGTAACATGCACTAGACAGCTGCGATCAACATGAAATGTGATAAGCTGAACATCAACATAGCATCATAAGACGAGACCAGGCTTGTCAAGAGCGGATCACTAAAAGAAAAACATTATACGGTCATTTGGCAAGGTAAGAGTTCACAGGAAATGCGTGAGCAAAGTGTAGGCTTCACCATAAGGAATTTGTTCCTCTTCAAGACAGAACTCTCCACAAATGGTTCAGAATGTGCTCTCTCTATCCACCTCTCATCTCAAACCCACTCAAAAACAGGGCCAGTCCCTCATGAGTATTTATGCTCTACCAACGTGGTCCACGAGAGGCAAAAGACCAGTTCTATGAGGAGCTTCACACTGCTATCAGCAGAATCTCAAGTCTGAACATCTTTGCTTACTGGGGAGTTTCAATGCAAGAGCAGACATGGACCACATGGCATGATCCTCTTGCCTCAGGCATCATGGCCTGGGAAAGATAAACAAGAAAGAGACAGAGACTACTTGAGCTCTGCTGCTACCACGAGCTTTGTTTAATTAATACCTTCTTCCAGAACAAACCATGTCATAAGGTGTCCTGGAGACATCCAAGATCAGGGCACTGGCAGCAGCTGGACCTGATCATCACCAGATGTTACTCCCTGAACAGAATTCTCAACACATGCAGTTACCACAGCGCTGACTGTGATAGAGATCACTCCCTGGTGCGCACTGGGGTGATGAAGATTTCTCATTCAAAGCAGAAATGCTGCCCTTAAATCAACATCAGCCATACTGTCCACCCAGATAAAAACCAACAGTTCCATAACTTGATTGAATAGGCACTCTCTGGCATTCCCACACAGTGCAGAAGCAAAATGGAACATACTTCGAAACACTATCCACAATACTGCACCCTCAATATATGGGAAGGAAGAGTGGAAAAGTGCTGACTGGTTCAAGACTAATATTAGTGATGGGACCGGTCATTGAAACCAAGTGATCCGCTCTCTTTAATTACAAGAGAGACGCGAACAAGACAACTCCAAATGCACTAAGAGCCACACAAAGTAAAGCCCATCAGACTGCTAGGTAGTGCACCAATGACTATTGTTTAGCCCTCTGCCAGAATATCCAGATGTATTTAAGACAAGGAATGTCAGGAGCATGTATGAAGGGATCAAAAAGGCAATATGTTCATCAGCAAAGAAAACGGCTGCATTGAAAACAAAGGTGGGGAGGTCATCCCTGACTGCAATAAATAGAGAGATGGGTGGAACACTATCTGGAGTTGTATTCTAGGAGGCACTCTTTCACCAAGGGAACTCTAGACATTGTAGAAAGCCTGCCCTTCATGGCAGAGCTGGAAAGTGAGTCCACAGTGGAAAACCTTAGCAAAGCTATTGACTTGCGCGCCATGGGCAAATCTTCAGATGCTGATGCTATTCCACTTGAACTCATCAAGCACTGAAAACCAGCACTCCTACAGCATCAGCACAAACTTCCCGGTCTCTCCTGGAGAGAGGAAGCAGTGCCTCAATGTGCAAGATGCAAAGACTGTGACCCTGTACAAGATCATTTGCAGCAATTGTAACAAACATAGAGGCATATCCCTGCTGAACACCACGGGAAAAGTACTTACCTGCGTTGTCCTTGACAGACTCCTGATCTTGGCTGAACGAATCTACCCCAAATCCCAGTGTGGTCCCAGAACTGGAAGATCTAGAATTGACATGATCTTCTCAGTCCAGCAGCTGCGAGAGAAATGTCATGAACAAAGGAGACCACTATATATTGCCTTCCTCAATCTCACCAAAGCATTTGGCCATGTGAGCAGAGGCAGTCTATTTAAGCTGCTGAAGAAAACTGGCTGAAGCTGCTCAATGTGATCTCCTCTTTCCATGAGGTGATGGGTGAGGTCGAGCTCTAATGGGGCAACATTGGAGCCATTTGAAATCCAGTGTGGGGTCAAACAGGGCAGTGTTCTGGGACCGACACCCTTTGGCATATTCTTTTTCATGTTGCAATTGGCCTTTGCTGATGGGCATGATCTCTGGAGACTGACTGTTTGGAGGGGCATTGGAAGAGGCAAGCAGAAACGAAAAGCTAAACTGGCCAACAATGGGCGCAGAGAAGAGAGGCCAGTGAATTGTGCACCCTCTCAGCACAGTGTCGTCCTCTGAAACAAATACAGCAGAGACTGTCAGGCCAGAGTGCAGCTCCTTAGCCACACCAGGCAATGCTTAAGAGTTGACCACCATCGTCTTGTGAGACAGAAGGCTGCCATCGTCGGAATACTTCCAAAGTGATGTGATAAGTCACATTTTAACATTTGGAGCTGTTGATCATAAAGAGATGACACAAAAGGCAAAATGAAGCAGATGCTGCAAATCTGAAAACAGAAAACACTGGAAATACTCAGGTCAGGCAGCACAATAAGAAACTATTCTGATGAAAGGTTATTGACCTGAAACATTAACTCTGTTTCACTCTCTGCAAGTGCTGCCCGACCTGCTGAGTACTTCCAGAATTTTCTGTTTAGAGAATAAAAAGCTGAATGGGCCTGGAAATCATTTGATTCTTAGGCAACTTTAGTGTTCGAAATACCTGAAACATGCAATCGGTGCAGGGTTTTGTACTGTCTCTAGTTGGCTGAGGGCTTATCTCGCAGTTTGAGAAGGATGAACACAGAAAAAGAAAAACAATAAAGACAACAGTGTGCAGAAAATCTTCATTCATGGGCGATATATAAATTGTGACAGGTGACGGGGGGAAAGCATGAACAGATATAGCATGGAATACAAGAAAGAGAAGCTCAAGTAGAAAATCTGCATGTACTTTAAAGAATTTCAAAACAACTTCATCTTCACATCAGTTTATTGCAATTTTGCACTTTGTTTTCTCTCACCTCATTTATTTATTCATTAAGTATTGTCAATTCTTAGCTTCAGCTGTCAGAAACATTCGCTCCAAACTCGAGGTAATAATTACTTACCATCTTCATTCCTGTGAAAAAGGGCTCTGAGGTAGAATTGGCTGCACCAACAGATGGAGGTGTTGGAGGCACCTTATTACGAATCCCCACTGTTGTAAGAAGACATGCAATCGCCGCAGGAATTGCATACACTACCAGCTGAAAATGTAACAAACGGACCAAATTAAGAATATAACTCCCTCTGGAATATGGCAGGTGCATTTCAAATAATAATCTGTAGGGTTAGGGTTTTGTATGTGCTTACCAACATTGGCATTGAAGACGGCTCCTTCACCAACAGAGGGGAAAGTATGTTGGCAAACAAAATACCCAACGGGTTGGCTAGATCGCCAGGGAGGAAACAAAACCCAATTATTATGTTTCCAATCACTTGTAAAACTGCAGTTGCTACATCAGAAATTAGTGGAAAAATGTTTATATATTTGCTTAGGATTTTCCTATGCACTATTTTGAGCCATTAAACATATTAGTTAATCTCTCTATTAAGATAGCAGAGAAAGCAATGTAGTTCGTAGTTTATTCACAAATATAGTGCTGCTCATTGTTCAAAGAAAATTGTCCAACCATTCAATGCTCAAGCAGAGGGACACATCGTTTAATATCCTTGCCTGATATAGCCACAAGAACACAGAGCACCACAGGAGTTACCAGAGATTTCCTGTAATGTCTAGAAGAATAAAGAGGAGGGATGGGCCAATTGGGGACCAAAAAGACCATTTAGGCTATTATATTAAGCTGGATATTTCCTGGCCAGTGTCAAGTTGCTCATTATACAAGAGACCTTCTTGAAGAGGGGAGCAGCTGTCAGTGCCACTATACAGAACTCCTCCTATCTTAGGTACTCTTGGCAGCAGCAAGTACTCTACTAGCTGTGGTGTATTCAGCTGCAAAGTAAAACTCCCTCGACTCCACCTCAAAACCTACTACAGGTCCAGCCTAGAAAAATCTCATCCTGCCAGTATATTTATTTCCCATTTCCCGCACCAACCAATCATATAAAATCTATCAAAATTGCTAACTATTGTTGATTTCTTAGTTTTGTGCTTTAGTTCCATGACCAATAGGAACTACATTTGAACTGACACAGACAAACTTATTTAGAACCCTCACAGTTAGCAGACAGACGCTTCCACCAGTTAATGAGGACTGCACTTGGACTTTAGTCTCAGAGGTGAATGGACAGTGTTGGATCCAGGCTGAACCTCGACCTCAGGAAAGAAAAGTTAAAGCCAAGATTCAGCTTAAGTCAAAAAAATGTCTTTTGAATGAGGGAAAAGAAACTCAAAACAAAATTTTAAGCTAATGGGTAGAAGTGAATATTGCATTTAATTGCTCCACAAAACTCAATAAACAAAAGTGAGATAGGACAAGACGGAACATACAACACTGACACTCAGTATGGAATGTTAGTGTGGGATCGCCTGTGTCGACTAATTAGTTCCACTCCCCGGTCTTGCTCCACAAACTTAAGTATATTCAGTTAATGATTTTGAAGATCTCTTAAATCTTCTCTTAACCTTCTCTGCTCCAAGGAAAGCAATCCCAGCTCCTCCAGTCTCTCCAGGAACCTGAAGTCCCTCATTCCTGGTACCATTCTAATAAAACTCCTCTGCAAGATTTTGAACTCCTTCCTCAAATGTGGTGTCAAGAATTGTTCACAATACTCCAGCTAAGGCCCAATCAGTGTTTTATAAAGTTTAGCATAACTTCCTCGCTCTTGTGGCCAATGCCTCGATTTATACAGAGCCAAGAATTCCGTACGCCTTTTCCACTTTGGTAGAAAACGGATGGCTAGTCTGCGCTTTTCCCAGACGGTTGACTGATCTTATACATAGTCCATAGCAATCCAAATGAAAAGTCACTGATATTTTTTGAAAGATGAATCGTATTCATTCTAAGCCAAACAACTCACCCATTGATGAAATCATGTTTGCTGTTGCTCTCTGTTGCTCCGGAAACCAAATAGCAGCCAATTTTGTTGGAGAAAAGAGAACCAAAGGCTGCGCCAATGCACCAAAAGTCTGGCCCACCATCAGGAGAGGAAATTTCCAACTTTCTTGAGGTATGAAGAAAGCAACACTTAAGAGTTGCACTGCACAACCAGCCATGTTCAGCCATGAGCTCAGGATCAACTACAGTGCGGAAGATCAGAGGGATTATTGAATTATTAGGTGGTGGTCAGTTAGTGTTTCCAAGTGTATATGCAGTGGAATACTTCTTTACAATTTTGGATGGGCCTGCCGATATCCTCTATGCTTTAAATCCACACATGTTCTGTTTGCTTTGAAAAAAAATAGTCAACTTTACAACCTATAATAATCCGCAACAATCTTGAGTCGTTCAAAAACAAACTAGTTTATAGTTAGGAAATTGCACGAAATCACCAGTATTCAGGAATTATATTAAACTTTGTGAATTTATACACTTTGTTAATTTTAATTAGCACAGTCAAAGGTTTCACAAATAAATTTGATATGTGTAAAGGTACAACCCTATTTGTAACAGATAGCTCACATTTGGAATTAGTATTTTGTTGGGAAAACATACTTTGAAAATTAAGTGAGCACCATCGTTAGGGCCGGGATATTTAGGTCAGCGAGCAAGGTGGGGGGTTGGGGGGGGGGGGGGCGCTTGTTGACGCAAAAAATTACGTGGGATGATGTCAGGCGGAACTCCCGACGTCACCCCGCGTCATTTCAACTTTCAGGTCAGTGGCAGCGCAGCTGAATCAGCTGTGTGCCCGCCGACCTGTCAATGGCCTATTGAGGCCATTTAAAAAGTAATTGAAATAATTAATGGACCTGCCCGTTCAACCTTAAGGTTGGTGGGCAGGCCGGGAGCCCTGGTGGGCTTTAGAAAAAGCATCAAACCTCATCCACGGGCGGGATGAGCTTTCGTGAGAGTTTTAAAAAATTTAACAAATGTTTGATTAAAAGTGATGGACATGTCCCAGCTCATGTGACAGTGTCACATGAGGGGACATGTCAGGGAAATTTTATTTTTGCCCCTTCACCAATTTTAAATTTGGCTCCGATCTCCCTGAGGCAGCACTTAGCCTCAGGGAGATGAGTCGCTCTTTCGTGTGCATGTGTGAAAGAGCACACTCTCGGCTGAGGGAATCCCCCCACCCTGCCCGCACAGAGAGCGCATAGCGCTTCCTGGTGGACGGCACGCTGGGCGGACTTTAATTGGCCTGCCCACGTAAAATGGCGGGACACCCCCGATCGGGGGCGCCGATCGGAAGCGCGCCCACATTCGCCCGCTCCTGCATTTCCCCCCCCGACAGAGGGAAATTCTTCCCTATGTTTTCTTATCAATTTGTTCCATTGGTTGCACCATTCAAGTCAGCAGACTGAATTCCAGTCCCACTCCAGGAATGCAGCGTATATCTAGATTGGCTTTTCAGTGCAACAGCAAGAGAATGCTGCATCATCAGACATACCAGCTTTAAGGGTCAGACTGTTCGAGCAGACTCAGAAGATCCTGTGACCTAATTCAGAGAGATGGATGGATCCAGTAACCAACCTCAACATTCACCATATCACTGGCATTAATTCTCTCATATTCCTGGTTGCTTTACTACTTCAAATTTCAGGATTTTAAAAAATCCTCTTTCTTGTTCCTCAGGGTGGGTGTGAAATGTGAAATTCAGGCCCGAGTGTTTTAGTGGAGGCTATGGAGATGAAAAGTGTTTTATTCAGAGCTCAAAAGCACTGAAATTTAAAGGTGCAACCTGTTTTTTTTATTCTTTCACGAGGTATGAGTATCACTGGCTGGGCCAGCATTTATTGCCCATCCCTAATTGCCCTTGAGAAGGTGGGGGTGAGCTGCCTTCTTGAGCCGCTGCAGTCCATGTGGTGTAGGTACACCCACAGTGCTGTTAGGGAGAGAGTTCCAGGATTTTGACCCAGCGACAGTGAAGGAACGGCGATATATTTCCCAGTCAGGCTGGTGCGTGACTTGCAGGGAACTTGCAGGTGGTGGTGTTCCCATGCACCTGCTGCCCTTCTCTTTCTAGGTGGCAGGGGTTGCGGGTTTTTAAGGTTCTGTCAAAGGAGCATTAGCAATTTGCTGCAGTGCCTCTTCTAAATGGAACACACTGCTGCCACTGTCGGTGGTGGAGTGAGTAAATATTTAAGGTGGTGAATGGCGTGTCAATCAAGCAGCAACTTTGTCCTGGATGGTGTGGAGCTTGAGTGTTGTTGGAGCTGCACTCCTCCAGGCAAGTAGGGAGTATTTCATCACACTCCTGACTTGTGCCTTGTAGATTGTGGACAGGCTTTGGGGAGTCAGCTGCAGAATCGCCAGTCTCTGACCTGCTCTTGTAGCCACAGTATTTATATGGCCAGTCCAGTTCAGTTTCTGGTCAGTGGTAAACCCCAGGATGTTGAGAGCAGGGATTCAGTGATGGTAATGCCATTGAATGTCAAGGGGCGATGGTTAGATCCTCTCTTGTTGGAGATGGTCATTCCCTGATACTTAAGTGACAAGTAACATTCATGCCACACATCAGCCCAAGCTTGAATACTGTCCAGGTCTTGCTGCTTATGGACACAGACTGCTTCGGTATGTGATGAATCGCAAATTCTTATGAATGGTGAACATTGTGCAATCATCGGCGAACGTCCCTAAATATGACCTTATAACGGAGGGATGGTCATTGATGAAGCAGCTCAAGGTAGTTGGGCTGAGGACACTTTCCCGAGGGGCTCTTGCAGTGATGTCCTGGGACTGAGGTGATTGACCTCCAACAACCACAACCATCTTCCTTTGTGCCAGGTATGACTCCAAACAGTGCCAAGTTATTCCCCCTGATCCCCATAGATTCCAGTTTTGCTCGGTCTCCTTGGTGCCAGGTGCGGACAAATGTTGCCATGATGTCAAGGGCAGTCACTATAAACTCACTTATTCAGTTCAGCTTTTTTGTCCGCATTTGGACCAAGGCTGTAATGAGGTCAGGAGCTGAGTGGCCCTGGCGAAACTTAAACAGAGTCATTGCTGAGTAAGTGCCACTTGTTCACGCTGTCGACGATCCCTTCCATCGCTTTGCTGATGTCTGACAGTAAACTGATGGAGCAGCAATTGGCTGGGTTGGATTTGCCCTGCTTTGTGTGTACAGGACATACCTGGGCAATTTTCCACATAGCCAGTTATATGCCAGTGTTGTAGCTGTATTGGAACAGCTTGGTTAGGGGCACAGCTAGTTCTGGAGCACAATATTCATCACTATTGCCAGAATATTGTTAGGGCCCATAGTCTTTGCAGGATCCAGTGCTTCAGCTGTTTACTGATATCACATGGAGTGAATTGAACTTGAAGACTGGCATCTGTGATGCTGGGGACCTCTGGAGGAGGCTGGGATGGATCATCCACTCGGCACTTCTGGCTGAAGATGATTGCAAGAGCTTCAGCTTTGTCTCATCCACTGATGTGCTGGGCTCCCACATCATTGAGGATGGGGATATTTGTGGAGCCTCCTCCTCCAGTTAGTTGCAGTCTCAGAAAAGCAACAAGTTTTATCACCATATATCAATGTATGTAAACTGTAAACAAAACAACCCTAAAAGACTTAGCATGATAAACCCTGGGGAGGTGATGTAGGCCATAATTAATTAGGGTATTTGTCACTTATTTAATGGAAGAGAACAGTTACCAAAGTTGTTGCATTCTTGACTATGTCAAAAATACATCAAGAGACCTGGAGATTATATAAAACTAAGCTTACTGAAGTTTTAAGTCCAAGCATGTCAAGTATCCATGTTGTCCCAAAGCCAAAGGGAACACCAACAACGAGGTAGATCATTGATAACCAATTAACTTGATCCATGGAAATGTGGAAATACTGGGCTGTCTGATCCGCAATTGGTGCAAAAGTCAACCAGCACTGAAATGAACAGAAATAGTTACATAAACTTCACCACATGAAAAAGTGCAGAGTGAACATTATAGCATTACAACACATTGTCAGAGAACTACACTGCATTAAAGTACAATTGCTGATTAGCCAGATTAGAAATTGCCTATGAATCAGCAAACAGCAAAAAGGCATCATATTGGCTCCAGACTGATTGAAATTTCCTGTAGTTATAAATTACTGCCTGTGATTACAATAGCTAAAGACCATTACAAGCATTGTAAAACTCAAGTGCTTTGTGACCTTGCAGGATGTCTTGTTGTTGGAAAATCGACAGAAATAGAAAAATTGCTAAATTTCTATGCAGAGGTTCAATGTGGAGAACAGGGGTGATAGGCCACTAGCATTAACTTGTACAAATGTTCAACATATACAGAAAAGCAAGGACCCTCAAGTTTGAAAGTTAACAAAATGATTAAAACCTGTGACTTTCAAGGTTCGGGGGAACTCCCATGAACAAAAATCATTTGGAATTTATAATCCTCAGGCAATAATTTAGAAATACAGCCAATATCTAAACATATCTCCACAAATGTATAAAACTGTACCAGGGCAGATGCTGAGGGTTGAAACAAGAATGCAAAATGGAGAACCTGTCAGGGCTATACCTGAGCCATTAACCTTTTGTTTTTTTCACTGATGCTGCCCAACTCATTTGAGTTTTAAGAACATAAGACATAAGAAATAGGAAGAGGCCATTCAGCCCGCTCCACCATTCAATGAGATCATGGCTGACCACCTACTTCAACCCCATTATCCTGGAATTTCCCATAGCCCTTGATGTTTTTAATATGTAAAAACCTATTGATCTCTGTCTTGAACTTGCTCCATGGCTGAGCCCCCGCAGCCCTCTGGGACAGAGAACTCCAAAGATTCACCACCCTCTGAAGAGATTCCTCCTCATCCCAGTCTTAAACGGTCTACCCCTTATTCTGAGACTGTCCCCCCTTGGTCTCGAACCCCCAACCTGGGGGAACATCCTTCCTGCAACTATCCTGTCGAGCCCTGTAAGAAGTTTGTATGTTTAACTGAGACCACCTCTCATTCTTCTAAACTCCAGACAATAAAGGTCCAGTCTATTTAATAATCGTTCCTCATAGGCAAATCCCTCCATCCCAGGGATCAGTTTGGTGAACCTTCGTTGCGCTCCCCCTATCTTTCCTTAGGTAAGGAGACCAAAACTGCACACAATACTCCAGGTGCATTCTCACCAAGGCGTTTTATAATTGCAGCAAGGCATCTTTACTTATATACTCAAATCCTCTTGTAATAAAGGTTAATGTATCATTTGCCTTCTTAATTGCTTGCTGTACCTGCATGTTAGCTTTCAATGACTCAAACAAGGACACCCAAGTCCCTTTGAAGATCAACACTTCCCAGCCTCTCACTATTTATGAAATACTCTTTATTTCTGTTTTTCCTACCAAAGTGGATAACTTCACATTTCTCCACATTGTATTCCATCTGCCAAATTTTTTGCCCACTCACTCAGCCTCTCCAAATCCCCTTGAAATGTCTTTGCATCCTCCTCACAACTCACTTGTCCACTGAGTCTCATGTCATTTGCAAACTTGGAAATATTACATTTAATCCGCACATCCAAATCATTGATATAAATTGTGAATACATGGGGCCCAAGCACTGATCCTTGCAGTAGCCCATTAGTCACAGCCTGCTAACTTGAATATCACTCACCCTGTCCTTTAACCAGTTCTCAATCCATGCCAGTATATTGCCCCCAATCCTATGTGCTCTAATTTTGTTTGCTAACCTCTTTTGTGGGACCTTATCAAAAGCTTTCTTAAAATCTAAGTATACCACATCCACCAGTTTCCCCTTATCTATTCTGCTAGTTATATCATCAAAAAACTCCAACAGGTTTGTTAAACATGATTTCCCTTTAATAAATCCATGTTGACTCTGCCCAATCCTACCTTTATTTTCTAAGTGTCCTGTTATCACATGCATTATAATAGATTCCAGCATTTTCCCTACTACTGATGTCAGACTAACAGGTCTGTAGGTCCCCAGTTTTCTCCCTCCGTCCTTTCTTAAATAGCGGGGTTACATTTGCCACCTTCCAATCTGCAGGAACCATTCCAGAGTTTATAGAATTTTGAAAGATGATCACTAATGCATCTACTGTCCCTACAGCCACCTCTTTCAACACTGGGATGTAGATCAGGTCCAGGGGATTTGTCTACTTTCAGTCCCATTAATTTCTCTGGTACTTTTTTAAAATTTGCATTAATATCTTGCAGTTCCTTGTTTAGACTAGTCCCTTCATTCTCCGTTATTTCTGGGAGGTTTTTTGTTATTTTCTTTTGTGAACACAGAAATTTTAACCAATATATTCTGTTTTTGTTTCAGATTTCCAGCATCGACAGCGCTTTTTTTTTTTGGATACTGAACCACAGAATTATACAGCACAGATGGAGGCTATTTGGCCCTCTGGATATGTGCCAAGTCATTAGGAGCAATCCAAATCGAGTCCTTTCCATACTCATTTTTCCTAGTTTCAAACACTATTTTCACTGTATTTTCAAGGGTTGAACTTTTAAATTGAAATTTAAACTGAACATTTTATAACAACTGCTTTGGTAGCATTGGTATGGAGGCTGCAGGCCAAATGTTTTATTAACTGCACAGAAAGCTACCAGGAACTGGAGGAATAATCCCCAGAAATTGTAAAACCACTGACACTTTTGGATTTTGTCAGTTTATTAATGCAGGGATTGTCTAAAATCACCCATTGCTCCAAATATATAATTTATTTGACAAGTTAGAAAAATAAAAACACCACCAAAACATCATGGCAGTCATTTATTTTTGGGGCGGCAGTGTGTTAGGCTATGTCTAGTCAGTCACCTCCCGACTCCCCAAAGCCCTTACACCGTCAAGGCACAAGTCAGGAGTGTGACAGAATACTCTCCAAAACAAAAATAAAAATACCTGGAAAAACTCAGCAGGTCTGGCAGCATCTGCGGAGAGGAACACAGTTAACATTTCGAGTCCGTAAGTAAAAATAGAAAAGAGGTGAAATATAAGCTGGTTTAAGGGAGGGTGGGACAGGTAGAGCTGGATAGAGGGTCTGTGATAGGTGGCGATAACCAAAAGATGCCACAGACAAAAGGACAAAGAGGTGTTGAAGGTGGTGATATTATCTAAGGAATGTGCTAATTAAGGGTAGAAAGCAGGACAAGCAAGGTACAGATAGCCCTAGTGGGGGTGGGGTGGGGTGAAGGGATCGAAATAGGCTAAAAGGTAGAGATAAAACAATGGATGGAAATACATTTAAAAATAATGGAAATAGGTGGGAAAAGAAAAATCTATATAAATTATTGGAAAAGAGGCGGGGGGGGGGGAAACAGGATCGGAAAGGGGGTGGGGATGGAGGAGAGAGTACTCTCCACTTGCCTGGATAAATGCAGCTGCAACAACACAAGAAACTCCACTATCTAGGACAAAGGAACTTGCTACTTCAGTACCCCAACCCACCATCTTAATTAAACATGAATTTTCTCTACCACCAGCACACAGTGACAGCAGTGTGCCCCAACTACAAGATGCACTGTAGCAACTCACCAAGGCTCCTTTGACAGTACCTTCCAAACTCATGACCCCTACCTCCTAGAAGGGCAATGGGTGCATGGGAACACCACCATCTCAAAGTTCCCTTGAGTCACACACCATCCTGATTCGGAAATGTCTCACCATTCCTTCTTCACTGCTGAGTCAAAAATTCTGGAACTCCCTCCCTAACAGCATTTGGGACGACTGCCATCAGATGGTCTGCAGCTATTGAAAAAATGGCTCACAACCATCTGCTTGGGGGTAATTAGGGATGGGTAATAAAAACCAGCCTTGTCGGTGACATCCACATCATGTGAATGAATTGAGGTATCTTTGTTAATAAAGGAAGGTATCAGTGCGGTGGGGAGTACTGATATTGTGCCATAGATCGTGACGTGGAATCAGTTTGGGAGGAAGTAAGGAATAGCAAGGGGAAGAAATCACAGGTGGGAGTCGGCTATAGGCTCCCAAAGAGTTGCCTCACTGTACTACAAAGTATAAATCAGGAAATAATCAAGGAATGTAAGAAGGGTGCTACAATTGTTGGTGATTTTAATCTGCATATTGACTGGACAAATCAGATTAACAGGGGTAACAATGAAGACAAATTTGTAGAGTGCATCAGGGATTGCTTCTTAGAGCAATATGTTGCAGAACCTACCCGAGAACAGGCTATTTGAGATCCAGTAATGTGTAATGAGGTAGGATTAATAAGAGATCTTGTAGTTAAGGATCCTCTAGGGGGTAGCGATCATAACATGGTAGAATTTGAAATTCAGTTTGAGGACAAGCAACTTGAATCTCAAACCAGTGTCCTCAACTTAAATAAGGGCAATTACAGAGGTATGAAGAAAGAGTTGTCTAAAGCAGCTGGGAAAATAGACTAAGGGGAAGGTCAGTGGATGAGCAGTGGCAGACATTTAAGCAGATATTTCATAACACTCAGCAAAAATTTATCCTGGTCCAAAAGAAGGGCTCGATGAGAAGGATGAACCACCCGTGGTTAACAAAGGTGGTTAAGGAGGGTATCCAATCAAAAACTAAAGCATACAAAATGGCAATAACAAGTGGTAGGCCAGAGAATTGGGAATTTTTTTTTAGGAACCAGCAGTGGATGACTGAAAAGCTAATAAAGGAGGAGAAAATTGATTACGAAAGTAAATTGGCAAGAAATAAAACAAACAGCCAGAGCTTCTGCGGGTATATAAAAAGAGAGTGGCTAAAGTGAGCGTAGAACCCTTGGAGGATGTGACTGGAGAATTGATAATGGGGTAATGGGGGACAAGGAAATGGTAGATAATTTAAACCAATATTTTGCATTGGTCTTCATGGTGGAGGACACTATAAACATCCCAAAGATATCAGATAAGCAAAGAGCTAATGGGAGGAAAGATCTTGTAACAGTCTCTATCACAAGGGACAAAGTATTTGAGAAACTAATGGGTCTAAAGGCAGACAAGTCGCCAGGACTTGATGGGCTGCATCCAAGGGTTTTAAAGGAAGTGGCTGCAGAGACAGTGGAGGCATTGGTGTGCCCTGAATTCACAAGTAATAAGCCCACCAAGACTACTGATTTTAAAAACTAAAATTAAAATATTAACAAAAGAGATTTCAAGCAAATACATAGAACTACCAATTACTATAATAGCTCCTAAAATCCCTAATTAACCTGACTCCCAGTTACACCCCCTTTAAGGCAACAGTCCAAAAATAGATATTTTAGATTTTAAACAGATCCAGCAAATTAACACAATACCCTGGACAGTGGAATTCAAAATGGCTTCGAATTCATACAAAAACCAGAGGCTTCACACCATTTTGTTAGATCTTACAATGCCTTCCCTGACACACAGCCTCAATCTCCTTTATATACGTTTCACCCTTTTTAATATGTAAATTCCACTGTTTCCATATGTCTTTGCAAAATTACCTTTCTTACAATATAAATCTTTCCATGTTGCTACTATTCTCATTAACCTGTTTGAAATTCAAATCCCCTTCATCTATCTAAAAATGCAAATTCCCTTTACACCTGAAGACCCCAACCATGTTTACTTATTAGCATTTTAAAGCCACTTCTAAACCTTACTTTTGATAAGTTCAACTTGCAGTCTGCTTGGCTACAAAATGTAATTAAATCTCACACAGACACAAAAACACAACCTCATAAACCTACTTTACAATAAGCCAGAAAAATATTATGAAAACTATTTTACTTTCATGACCACTTCTTAAAAGAATATAAAATTATAGTTCAAGTATTTTTTTAATAATATTCCAATTAAACACGAGAAAGAACAGCACTGCTCAAACCCCTCGGGCAGGTCCATTAGTACCTTTCCTGAACCTACATTAACATTGCAAATCTGCTACTGATCAGAAGTTGGGCTTGACAATTCCAACATGCTCCTTGCCAGCCTCACGTCATCCATCCCCCATAAACTTAAAGGTTTCCGAAATTCTGCTGCCTGTGTTCTGTCTTAAACGAGAGACCCCTTATTTTTTAAACAGTGACCTCTAGTTCTAGGTTCTCCCAGAAGAGACATCATCTCCACATCCACCCTGTCAAGACACCTCAGGATTGTAAAGATTTCAATCAAGTCGTCACTTACTCATCACTAGACGTGTCAATTTGATGACATTGCCACGAAGACATTAGTTAAATCTCAGTGGACAAAAAAGCACCAAGGCAGCCAAGAACCTTCCTGAATGTCAAAGCTGACATTTATTTAATTCTTCAATATGGCAATCCAGCCTTTTTTAAAATTCATTTACGTATTGTGGGCTTCGCTGTCTAGGCCAGCATTTATTGCCTATCCCCAACTCCCCTTAGGGCGGTGAGCTGCCTGGCACTTGTGTGGCGCAAATGTTACTTGCCACTTGTCAGCCTAAGCCTGGATATTGTCCAGTTCTTGCTGAATCTGGACATGGACTACTTCAGTGTGAGTCACCGCAAACAGTGAACATTTTGCAATCCTCAGTGAACATCCCCACTTCTGACCTTATGATGGAAGGAAGGTCATTGATGAAGCAGCTGAAGATATTTGGGCCGGGGACACTACCCTGAGGGACTCCTGCAGTGCTGTCCTGGGACTGAGATGACTGACCTCCAACATCCACAACCATCTTCCTTTGTGCTAGGTATGACTCCAACCAGTGGAGAATTTTCCTCAATTCCCATTGACTCCAGTTTTGCTAGGGCTCCTTGATGCCACACAGTGTTAAATGCTGCCTTGATGTCAAGGGCAGTCACTCTCACCTCACGAGTTCAGCTCTTTTATCCGTGTTTAAACCTGACCCACTAAAATTCGGCAGCAAACAATCCAGGCTCAGCAATAAGGCCAGGGTATCCAGGAGGGGGCTAGGAAAGGCTGGCAGATATTAGAGCAACATTCCACACAGAGAGGACCCAGTAGCTCAAGCAAACTGGGCACTGACATTCCAATACTTGTCAGAAGAATTAAATTCCAGAACATCTTCAATATCACAAGGATGTGAAACTAGTTTTAAAAAAACACAACCTTGACTCATCCTTAGCAAGCTGTCAATGTTACTAGCATTACATAACCCCTTCACTTCTTATTCCTTTCTCCCTCCCCATTGTAACATTCTGTTTAATTTTTCAATAGATGTTCTAGATTTTTGGTTCCGATTAAATACTGATCAACCGATAACTGCACTCAGTGGTTCAACGTGTTCAGTCTTGTATCCCTCCATCACATCTTTAAAAGTGCTATAAAACTTTTTTTCACTCCTTATTCTTGGTTTGAAACAAAACTGGGGCAAATCATTTTACTTGCCATTTCCACATTTTCTTTAAAAAAAAAGGGAACAAACTCAGAACTGAAACAAGAGGCTGAAAGTTTAGAAAACACCCCAAAACCTCTAACCAGCAAATACTCATGACATCAAAAGGATGTGATACAAGGTGACCACAGTAAAAAAAAAAGTGGTCAGCATTTAGTCTTTGTGCACGGCCAGGAACCATCATATTTCTTCTAATATTACTGTGGGATACTTTAAAGCAGGCTTTTTAAAAAATTCATTCAGGGGATGTGGGATTCGCTGGCTAGGCCAGCATCTATTGCCCATCCCTAATTGCCCTTGAGAAGGTGGTGGTGAGCCACCTCCTTGATCTGCTGCAGTCCATGGAGTGCAGGTACAGGCATAGAGCTGTTAGGGAGGGAGTTCCAGGATTTTGACCCAGCGACAGTGAAGGAACGGCGATATATTTCCAGGTCAGGATGGTGAGTGGCTTGGAGGTGGCGGTGTTCCCATGTGTCTGCTGCCCTTGTCCTTCTAGGCAGTAGTGGTCGTGGGTTTGGAAGGTGCTGTTTAGGGAGCCTTGGTGAGTTCCTGCAGTACATCTTGCAGATGGTACATACTGCTGCTACTGTGCACTGTGGTGGAGGGAGTGGACGTTTGTGAATGTGGTGCCAATCGAGCAGGCTGCTTTGTCCTGGATGGTGTCAAGCTTCTTCAGTGTTGTGGGAGCTGCACTCATCCTGGCAAGTGGGGAGTATTCCATCACACTCCTGACTTTTGCCTTGTAGATGGTGAACAGGCTTTGGGGAGTCAGGAGGTGGGTTACTAGTCACACAATTCCTAGCCTCTGACCTGCTCTTGTAGCCACAGTATTTATATGGCTAGTCCAGCTCAGTTTCTGGTCAATGGTAACCCCCCAGGATGTTGATTGTGGGGGATTCAGTGATGGTAACGTCATTGAATATGAAAGGGCGATGTGTGTGTGCACGCGTATGTCTGTATGGTTGTGTGTGGGGGGTTAATTTAATTAAACTAGAGACAGTTAGAATGCAAGGCTTAAATTATCAAAAAAGTGAGGTGTAAAACAGGCATTTGAAATGGAGATGAGTAAACTAGGGTGAGGTCTCAGCATAGACGGTGTGAATGAAATTTGCATTTTTAAATAAGTTGGAAAAGTGTTTGATTTTCAATGGGAGTCAGAAAACGTTTACAACTAGCAAGATAAATAAGGCAAGGTTATTAACGTTGATTTTTCCCAAAAGTGCTGACAATAATGATAACATGATTTTTATATTCTGGGAAAAGTAACTTCCAAAGGCCAGTTGAAACAATGGGATTTACAGATCAAAAAGGGAGAAATATATTTAAAGAAGGATGGAAGTGTAATGGCACAGCCAATGGTAAATGCTGAGTTGTTCAAATCCCAGAGGGAAACTTGAGACAATTGCCACAATTATTTCTACAATTTGTACGTTTCGAGATGCGGGCTTTGAATTCAGTAGTAATAAGATCACTAAGCTTTACAGGTTTTTACAAAGCTAGATTAAACATTTATTAAAAAGAGAAATGATTTTAAGCACATACATATGTCTACAAATTACTATATTAACTTCTAAATCCCCTAATTAATCTGACTCCCAGTCACACCTCCGTTAAGGCAACAGTAACACAGATTTTAAAAGACCCAGGCAAAGAAATATGATACTCTGAACAATCCAATTCAATGTGAGTTTCCTTAACCTCAGTTCATTGTAGCCAGCAGCTTGAGGGGTAGATGCTGAAGGCTTTTCACACTTGTTAGATCTTAAATGCCTGCTTTTATACGCAGCCTTCTCTCCTTTATACATATTTTCCCCTTTGAATGCAAATTCCCATTGTTGCACTGCCTTTGGACTTTACTTTTCTAATAATAAAAATCTCTCATAGTACCAAGTTTGGGAAAAATAAACACTACCTTCCCCCGGCTAGGTGTAATATTTCACTCCCTCTCTTAGAATTCAAGCTAGTCTAGCTTATTTAAAAATGCAAATGTTCTTTTATACCATACAGGCTAAACTTTCCCCATGTTTACCTACTTAACATTTTCTAACACATAAGAGCCTTCAGGGACAGCTGCCTTTAATCCAATTAAGTCTCACACACAACTGACACAAATACTACTATTTTACAATAAATTCCAATAACATTTTTATATCTTCCTGATAGGAAGGCTGTGTGGGGTGTTGACGTGTGAGATCTTGAAAGGTGCACCATGTGAAACAGACTTAGGGGAAAAGCCTGTAACCACCCTGAAGATGTTTGCTGTTCCAGTAACCAAAGTTATGTTAAAAGCCTTTGGAATTCCATTGTCTAGTGGGTGCTTGTGGTAATATTTCTGGATGACTTGATAAATTTGGAATCTATTTGGACTGTTGCCTTAAAGTGGGTGTGTAGTTAGGAGTCTGCTAAGTAGAAATTTTGGGAACTGTTATAACTGTAATGTGCGTGTTTAAGTTTATACTTTTTTAAATAAATGTTATAATTTAATCTTTAAAATATCTAAAGGCGGTAGTAGACTCATTACTTCTGACTTCAGTATACCAGCCTTCTCGTAATAAATACAAATTGCAAAATCGTTGATAGCATGGCCAAGTTTCCCTTGTGGATTTGGTCAGCTTGGCAAATACCACCTGCCGTATCATAACAAAATGAACTGCAGCCATACTGCACAATGATCTCCAAAACCAAGGAAGTTAGAACAGGTGCAAAAGCATGTCTTTTGGCCTCAGTAACCTTGTTCAGTTATTAATAGAATTATTACTGATGCTGATTCAAAGGGGCAAATCAACAACTTGGCTAAAATAAACTTGGACAAAAATGCAGTTACATGAAATACATCCTGAGACAAAAAACACAGAGCCCAAGTCTACATGAGCCCAAAAGGTGAAAATATCACAAGCACAATCCATTCCTACTACAGAGAATAAGTCAAATATGCAACCTGTAGGATTACAATCAAATGAACTGATCAATACCATTGTCTATGAAAATATCAGGCACAAGAACCCAATTAGTTCCCTGAAATTACCCCACCAGAAACCAATGAATTGGACTGATGGCGATGATGGTTTTACTTCTAAAGCACCTCAGCACTTAAACATTTCACAGCAGTTCATATAAATTAACATTTGAAGTGAAATCCTCACTAAGGCAAAAATAATCCAATTGACTCATTTATGACAAATAGGTAACCAAATTTTTTAAAAATCTTTATTGTTTTTATAATTGCCCTCAGTGATTTTGAAGATAATATTTGATAACTTCTCTGGAGAGCTCTGAATTCTTTAGGCAAATTAGAAATATGTCAACAGTATGACATAAGGGTTCTGATTAAAGGTGATTGACTTGAAATATTATCTCTCTCTCTCTACAGATGCTGTCTGACCAACTGAGTGTTTCCAACATCTCGTTTTTCTTTTTGTAAATACATTTTAAAAAACAATCACACCAAATGAGCAGTCATACTGTTGGCATATATAACATACCCACTATAGAGTTTTTAAAGTCAGAAGAAAGCAATTCAGCACTTTGGGACCATTTTAACCTCGTGGGAATCATGGGATCGGGTAGAATGCTGATTTTACAACCTCTCCTGTGATTTCAATGGAGAGTAAAATTAGACTGGGTGTTGCACCTGATTTGATCAGTTTCAGAGTGAGATTTTAAGTTATATCACCCCAATGGTGCCTGTGCCTTCACTTTTAATGGACAATGCAACACTACAGCTTCCACTGCTTCAAATGTTTATCTACTTCTCCATTGAAAGATGCAGTGCTGATCAACTCAACTACTTTTCATTTAAATGAGATAGTTGTTTCCAAATCAGCACCATCAGGACACCTTAAAAATACCTGAGCTAAGAAGCAATCAGAAAATCTCCATTCCACAGTCTGACACTCAGCCACATGCCCATTCAAATGCTTCAAGTATAACTTAGTCTTTAAAAACAAATAAATTCCATACTATAGCTGTCATTAAAAAGGGGAACATTGAAAACAGGATAGAGAAATCCTACCACAATTACCTACTTTTGAACTTTCCAAGTGGTTGTGCACAGTATATCAGAACAGAAATTAGCACAAACATGTTTTCTCTGCCACTCCCAAGGAACTGATGAAATAGGTAGATACAACAGGGTGTTTTCCAACAGAAGCCCCAATTATTCCAGTTTTCCTTAGCCATTTTTTTACTCCAAATAAATATAGCAATTCTGAGAGTTTATTCAGGATGCCAAAAGGAAACTACAGACCTCAACTCACAAGAATAGAGAATGAGAAAGTAAATTATGAACCCCCGCCCAACATTGAATTAGTAACATTTGCAAGGAAAGATGGCTTGTGCAATGCTCAATTAAACATTTTTAATTGAAGATTACATTTTATTTTTCTGAAACTTTACACAAAAACAGATCCAAGTAATTGCAAAAAGAATCAATATGCTGATACAGAAGTAATACACTTCTGAAATTAAAATTTGAGTTCACTTTACTCTAAACTTCACCTCAGTGAAAGAACACTTCCTTCCCTCTATGGCTCAGTGTGCACAGTTTTGACTAAGCATGTTCACTGAGTTGCCCTTCATACCTGCACAGGTTTTTTTTTTAAATGGGATGAAACAGCTAGTACAGGTTTTTTAACCACTCTGGCAAGTATATTCAGCTCCTATGAATGTCTATCAAGTGCCCATCTATTCCAAAAACCAAGCACAATACATTTGCTGTAATTGCACTGAGATACATGACTTATTTTATTCCTATTTGTTTCCATAACTGTTCTGAAATTTCTCAAAAGGGAATCCAATCTCCATTCTCTCTCAAGGTCTTTTGGCCACTTAGTGAAGCTTAGTCAACTAGAATTCTTTTGCAATGCAGTTTTGAAGTTTACACTGCAATGACACAATGAAACATCACCATATTAATGCACAATTTACTAAAACACATTTATTTTAATTGCTATCAAAACATTTTATGCAACGCAAAACGCTCTTCTACAAAACGAACAGCAGATTCATTTTTGGCACAATCAGAAAACCGCCCGGCATACCCAACAAAATAACATGACCTGGGCACACTTCTTTTAAGTCAACAACGGGCACATCCGTTACAGCAAACACAACAGAACTGAGCGAGCCGAAAATTTCCCCAGTCACTTAAACAACTTGGAAAGGGCAGGGTAAAGAAATCACTGTCTGCACAGTAACGTTGCTGGGAATCATTAAAATAAGTGATGTCCTATAGAAGCAACATAACAGGCACTCCAAAATAATATTTTCAACAATAATTAATTTCTACTTATCAGTATCTCATCATGTTGATGATTCTTCCTTTTGGATGGCTGGCTAGAAGTCAGGTGGTAGTGTTGGCTGTGGGTTCATAGATGGTTTATCTTAGCCTTGCAGGCTGTCCTAGAGTGAGGACCTCTGTTGTTAGCTGGTAGAGATGGTGAGAGCTGGAGAGCAGCTATCCTCTCTTTCAATTCTCAAGGCTGCTCTTGCTGATTTGAAGGGTTGACACCATTTTTGATGGATTGCCATCTAGGTCGCGATTGGACATCTGCTTCTCATGTGTTGATGTTGACACAGCAGACCTTCATGGAGGCTTCAAGATTGTTTTGAACCTTTCCTTTAGCCCCTGGGTGAACAGGCTTTCTGCATAGCTCCGAGTAGAGCACCTGTTTGGGTAATCTTGAATCAGGCATTCTGGCGACATGTTTCTGTTGTTATGGCACAGCTGATGGTAAATGCTGAGTTGTTCAAATCCCAGTGGGAAACTTGAAACAACTGCTACAACTGTTTTGCAATTTGTATTTATTTCAAGATGCGTGTCTTGAAGTCAGTAGTAATAAGACCAAGTTTTACAGGGTTTCTTATAAAATTAAATTAAACCTTTATTGATAGACAAAATTATTTTAAACACATAGATCTACAAATTGCTATGATAACTTCTAAATCCCCTACTTAATCTGACTCCCAGTTACACTTTCGTTAAGGAAACATTAAGACACAGATTTTAAAAGAACCAAAGAAACATGATACCCTGAACAAGTCAAATTCAAAGTGAGTTTTCTTACCTTCAGTTGTTTGAAGACAGCCGCTTGAGGCGTAGATGCTGAAGGCTTTTCACACTTGTTAAATCTTAAAATGCCTACCCTTACACACAGCCTTCACTCCTTTATACATATTTTCCCCTTTGAATATTTTCCCCATTGAATGCAAATTCCCATTGTTTCACTATGTCTTTGGACTTTATCTTTCTGGTAATAAAAATCTCTCAGTGCTAAGTTTTACCAGTATTCTTTGGGAAAAATAAATACACTGTTTCTGAACTTCACCTGGATAGGTGACACATTTCACTCCTCCTTGGAAAACAATCTAGTCTGGTTTAATTAAAAAGCAAATGTCCTTCTACACCTTACATTTTAAACTTCCCCCACGTTTACCTACTTAACATTTCAAACCTAGCTCATTTCCTAATACATCAAAGCCATCAGAGCAGCTGCCTTCAATCCAATTAAGTCACACACACATATATAGGCAGATACCACTATTTTACAATAAATTTCAATAACATTATTATATCTTCCTGACAGTTCTGTCCACCCCAGCTGATGAGATCATAACGCTAGCTATAATTAGCATGTCTTAGAGGACACTCATGTTTGTTCTTTTGTTCTCCTACCTGATTCGCAAGACAGTAAGACTGCATGGTTGCCCTGGGGCCTTGATATGGCATCTATAATTCGTCCAAGCTTCAGAACCATACAGAAGCATAGGGAGAACCACTGCCCGATAGACTTGAGTTTAATATTGCATCTGATATGATGATTCTCAAAACTCGAGTACGTAAGTTACCATAGGCAGGATTAGCATGTTGGATTCAGTGTCAGCATTTTGGGATGGATAGCTTCCAAGAAAGGGGAAGTTGAGGGCATTTTCCAACACCTCAGCCTGAATCTTAATTGAAGACATTGAATTTTATACATTTGGTGTGGGTTGATGGAGGGCTTTGGTCTTCCTGATGGTCAGGGCAAGTCCTATGCTTTCATATTTGATAGGCTTCTGTTGTAGTTTTTCAGAGTGAGCACTAACTTGTGCATCATTGGTATACTGGTTGTCATCTTGGCTTTGGCCTTCAACCAGCTGAGGTTAGTGCAAAAAGTTGTCACCACATCTGCTCGGAGCCTTTCAGCAGTAATTGCAAATGCTGTATGAAAGATCAAAAGTAACGTTGGTGCAATGATGCTGTTTGATGTTTGTTTTGAAAGGGTAGGGATTTGTGGTGGAGCCACTGCATAGTACTGTTATATGCATATTGTCATGTAGGAGATAGATGATGTTTGTGAACTTAGCTGAGCATCCATAGCACTGCAGTACCTTCCAAAGGGCAGTTTGGTTCACTGAGTCAAAGGCTTTGTGAGATCAAAGGAAGTCATAAAGGGGATGTTCTGCTCTCTGCACTTTTCCAGAAGTTGGCATGCTATGAAGATCATGTTGCCTGTTCCTCTGGCGAGTTGGAAGCCACACTGGGACTGTGCAAGAACGTTCTCTGCAATTGAAGAGAGGCAATTAAGTAGTAACCTCGCTAGGACTTTGCCAACAGTTGAGAGCAATGCTCTGCCGCTGCAGTCACTACAGTTTGACTGGTCGTCTTTCTTGAAGATTGTGATCACCATGGCATCTCACAGGTTACTTGAAATTTCTTCATTCTACCAGAGTTTCACAAATAGGTACATACTTCAGAGATCAATCTCTCTCCTCTCTGATTTAGTACTTCCTCGGGGGTATTCAGGATCAGAAGCTTTGTTGTTTTCCATCTGGTAGACAGCAATTATCATTTCATTGAAACACTGGATTATTATCACGTTTGATTCTGACGATGTTGTGGGAGGTTCTCCAACAGGTGCATGTTTGCTATTAGCAATAGTAGCCCATGGGCTCCAACACACAGACATTGATTAGTACCTCTTAGCGAGACCCATAAAGCAGACGAGGGAGGAATCAATGAACATGGAGGTGGCTATACTTTCTTCTAGGAAGGGAACTCACAAGAACACAGAATTCATGGAACACAATAGCAAAATACTGCATAGCTGGAGTTTGTTTTACAATCAAAAACAAACTCATGTAGAGACTCCACGAACCCTCAGAGATCAATGAGCATCTTATGACATTCAACCTTGAGCTCAAAGGCAATCTGCCACCATCAGTGTTTATGATGTGCTTGAATTGCAAGAACCAAGTGAAAAACCTCCTATTCCAACTGGCAGCTGCACCATTACAGTCAAAGATCATACTTCTCGATGATTTCAATCCCAGAGCGGGAGACAACCACACCCTTAGGCTGAACTCCACTGGAAATTCCAATACCAACTGTGCACATCTTACCGTGAGCGTTGAACAACCTTGTCACTAACAGCCTTTGCCTCCAGAAAAATTGTTGCAAGACATCCTGTCAACATCCAAGATTAAAGCGCTGAAACCTGATAGATTGAGATAGTAAGGACCAGGGATTGCAATGATATGCACATGACACATCCAATGGTTACAGTTGACAAATGATGGAGAGATCACCAACTCAGATTTTTGAGATTGGTGCTTGAGGCAGCTCCCAGAAGAAACCGGCAGCCACAAAAGGTATGGAGAAGGTTTCATGTCTCTGGCCTTTCAAACATCTGGCTCAAGGAATTTCAGGAACAAATCAACTGGAAACTATAGAAATGGCCAGTCCCATCCAAGATAACTGGCAATCATTGAAATCCGTCATCTCTTACACATACTAAGAAATCATCAGGCACACCACTAAAAGATAACAAGATTTCGATGAGAGTGATAAAGAAATATGCAAACCTGATTGTAAACGGACAGCACCCTAAACCTGGCAACAGGATCCAAATTCCACAGAAAAAAAGTCTGCACACCAGACAGACAAAATGAAGTTCAAAGAACCACCCATAGTTTGAAGAACAAATGGTGCTTAGAGAAGGCTGAGGAATTTCAACTCTTCACTGATATGCATGAAACATATGTCTTTGCCAAGGCAACCAAAGAGATCAATGGACCCTCAACATTCAGGCCAACAGTAAGAACCAGGGATGACAAGACTCCCCTTAAAGACATAAGCAGTACGAATAACTGTTATGTTGACCTAATCATTCAGAATAAACATGACCCAACTTTACAAAGAAACACCGCAAAGAGACAATCACACCCTCGGCCCCACACTCCCTCGCCCCCACATTCCCTCGCCCCCTCAAACCACATCAATAACCCAGAGACCTGAAATCTGTTCCTCTCTAAAACTCACATCTTAAATCCATGCCTTTAAACAGCAGCACAACTTTCTACCCACCCTCCCCCACTCCACCTCCTCCCACCCTCCCCCACTCCACCTCCTCCCCCCCGTCCACTCCCCCTCCCCCCCGTCCACTCCCCCACCCCCCCGTCCACTCCCCCTCCACCCCTCCCCGTCCACTCCCCCTCCCCCCCGTCCACTCCCCCTCCCCCCGTCCACTCCCCCTCCCCGCCGTCCACTCCCCCTCCCCGCCGTCCACTCCCCCTCCCTCCGTCCCCTCCCCCGTCCACTCTCCCTCCCTCCTCCCCGTCCACTCTCCCTCCCTCCTCCCCCCGTCCACTCTCCCTCCCTCCTCCCCCCGTCCACTCTCCCTCCCTCCTCCCCACGTCCACTCTCCCTCCCTCCTCCCCCGTCCACTCTCCCTCCCTCCTCCCCCGTCCACTCTCCCTCCCTCCTCCCTCCGTCCACTCTCCCTTCCTCCTCCTCCCCGTCCACTCCCCATCCCGTTCCACCCAACTCACCCTCTCCCTCTCCTCATCCCACCCCCTTCTCTTCCTCCCCCTCCCCCCTCCACCCCCTCCCCCTCCTCACCCCTCCACCCCCTCACCCCCTCCCACCCCCTCACCCCTCCACCCCCTCCCCACCTCCACCCCCTCCCACCTCCACCCCCTCCCACCCCCTCACCCCTCCACCCCCTTCCCACCCCCTCCCACCCCCTCACCCCTCCACCCCCTCCCACACCCTCCCTCCCCCCTCACCCCCTCACCCCCTCCACCCCCCCACCCCTCCCACCCCTCCACCCCCCTCCCACCCCTCCCCTCCCCCCCCCTCCCCTCACCCCTCCCACCCCCTCCCCTCACCCTCCACCCCCTCCCCTCACCCCTCCACCCCCTCCCCTCACCCCCTCCCCTCACCCCTCCACCCCCTCCCCTCACCCCTCCTACCCCCCACCCCACCTCCTCCCATCCTCCCTCACCCCCCCACCCCCCCCCTCCCATCCTCCCTCACCCCCCCACCCCCTCCTCTCCTACCCCCCACCCCACCTCCTCCCATCCTCCCTCACCCCCCCACCCCCTCCCATCCTCCCTCACCCCCCCACCCCCTCCTCCCTCACCCCCCCACCCCCTCCTCCCTCACCCTCCCCCTCCCCTCCCACCCCCTCCTCCCTCAACCCCCACCCTCCCCTCCCCCCTCACCCACCCACCCCCCCACCCCCTCCTCCCTCACCCACCCACCCTCCCCTCCCACCCCCTCCTCCCACCGTCCCCACC